>NW_027139001.1:600000-813290 GCF_035084215.1 Heptranchias perlo | reverse complement strand
ATGGGCGGGGGGAGGGGGAGACGGAAATGACAGAGAGCCTCTTACTTTAATCAGTAATGGGCAGGCGGGGGGAGAGGGAGACTGACAGGAAGCCCCTTCCTAAAATCAATGATGGGTGGAGGAGGGGGAACGGGAGAATGACCGATAGCCCCTTGCTTTAATCAGTGATGGGTGGAGGAGGGGAGAGGGCGAAAGACAAAGAGCCCCTTTCTTTATTCAGTAATGGGCGGGGGGAGGGGGGCGAGGGAGAATGACAGTGAGCTCCTTTCGTTAATCAGTGATGGGTGGGGTGGGGTGGGGGGAGAGGGAGAATGACAGAGAGCCCCTTCTTTAATCTGTGATGGGTTAGGTGGAGGTGGGAGAGTGAGAAGGTCAGGGAGGCCCTTACGATAATCAGTGATGGGCGGGGTTCGAGGGAGAATGACAGAAAGCACCTTACTTTAATCAGTGATGTTTCGGGTCGGGGTTGGAGGGAGAATGACAGAGAGCAACTTATGTTAATCATTGATGGGCGGGTGAGGTAGAATGAGAGAGAGCCCCATACTTGAAACAGTGATGGGTGGAGGAGGGGGAGAGGGAGAATGATCGAGAACCCCTTACATTAAACAGTGATGGGTGGAGGAGGGGAGAGGGAGAATGTTATAGAACCCCTTACTTTAATAAGTGATGGGTGGGGGGCGGGGGAGAGCGAGAATGACAGAGAGCCCCTTACTTTAATCAGTGATGGGCGGGGAGAGGGGGAGAGGGAGAATGAGAGAGAGCCCCTTACTTCAATCAGTGATGGGGCGGGGGAGGGGGAGAGGGAGGATGACAGGTTACCCCTTAAATTAATCAATGATGCGTGGGGGGAGGGGGAGTGGGTGGATGAAAGAGAGCCCCTTACTTTAATCAGTGATGGCCAGGGAGAAGGGGAGAGGTAAAATGACAGAGAGCCCCTTGCTTTAATCAGTGATGGGCGGGGGGAGGGTGAGAGGGAGAATGACAGAGAGCCGCTTACTTTAATCAGTGATGGATGGAGGAGGGGGAGAGGGAGAATGACAGAGAGCCGCTTACTTTAAACAGTGATGTTTCGGGGAGGGGTTCGAGGGAGAATGAGAGGGAGCCCCTTACTTTAATCATTGATGGGCGGGGGGAGGGGGAGAGGGAGAATGAAAGAGAGCACCTTATATTAATCAGTGATGGGTGGGGGAGGGGGTGAGGGAGGATGACAGAGAGCCCCTTACTTTAATCAGTGATGGGCGGGGGGTGGGGGAGAGGGAGAATGAGAGAGAGCCCCTTACTTTAATCAGTGATGGGCGGGGGGTGGGGGTGAGGGAGAATGACAGAGAGCCCCTTACTTTAATCAGTGATGGGCGGGGGGAGGGGGAGAGGGAGAATGAAAGAGAGCACCTTATATTAATCAGTGATGGGTGGGGGAGGGGGTGAGGGAGGATGACAGAGAGCCCCTTACTTTAATCAGTGATGGGCGGGGGGTGGGGGAGAGGGAGAATGAGAGAGAGCCCCTTACTTTAATCATTGATGGGCGGGGGGAGGGGGAGAGGGAGAATGAGAGAGAGACCCTTACTTTAATCAGTGATGGGCGGGGGATGGGGGTGAGGGAGAATGACAGAGACCGCCTTATTCAAACAGTGATGGCCGGTGGGTGGGGGGAGAGGGAAAATGACACAGAGCCTCTTAATTCAATCAGTGATGGGCGGGGGGAGGGGAGAGACTTAGAATGACAGAGAGCCCTTAACTTTAATCAGTGATGGGCGGGGGAAGGGGGAGAGGTAATATGACAGAGAGCCTCTTACTTTGATCAGTGAGAGTCAGGGGGAGGGGGAGAGAGGCAGAATGGGAGGGAGCCCCTTACTGTAATCAATGATGGGCGGGGGGAGCGGGAGGGTGAGGATGAGAGAGAGCCCCTTATTTAATCAATGATGGGAGGGGGGAGAGGGTGAATGAGAGAGAGCCCCTTACTTTAATCAATGATGGGCGGGGTTGGAGCAGAGGGAGAATGAGACAGATCCCCTTACTTTAATCAATGATGGGCTGGGGGAGCGGGAGAGGGAGAATGGGAGATAGTCCCTTACTTTAATCAATGATGGGCGGGGGGAGCGGGAGAGGGAGAATGAGAGAGAGCCCCTTACTTTAATCAGAGGGGGGAGGGGGAGAGGGAGAATGAGAGAGAGCCCCTTCATTTAAACAATGATGGGCGGGGGGAACGGGAGAGGGAGAATGACAGATTGCCCTTTAATTCAATCAGTGATTTGTTGGGGTGGGTGAAAGTCAGAATGACCGACAGCCCCTTACAGAAATCAATGATGGGTGGAGGGAGGGGGAGAGGGAGAATGATAGAAAGCCCCTTTCCGAAATCAGTGATGGGTGGAGGGAGGGGGAGAGTGAGAATGACAGAGAGCACCTTACTTTATTCAGTGATGGGTGGGGGAGAGGGCGAAAGACAAAGAGCCCCTTTCTTTATTCAATGATGGGCGGGGTGAGCGGGAGAGGTGAAATGACAGAGAGCCCCTTACTTTAATCAGTGATGGGCGGGTTGAGGGGGGCGAGGGAGAATGACAGAGAGCTCCTTTCGTTAATCAGTGATGGGTGGGTTGGGGGGAGAGGGAGAATGATAGAGAGCCCCTTACTTTAATCAGTGATGGTTGAGGTTGAGGTGGGAGAGGGAGAAGGACAGGGAGCCCCTTACGATAAACAGTGATGGGCGGGGTTGGAGGGAGAATGAAAGAAAGCACCTTACTTTAATCAGTGATGTTTCGGGGAGGGGTTAGAGGGAGAATGACAGAGAGCAACTTATATAATTCATTGATGGGCGGGTGAGGGGGGAGAGGGAGAATGACAGAGAGCCCCTTACTTTAATCAGTGATGGGTGGGGGAAGCTGGAGAATGACAGAGAGCCCCTTAATTTAATCAGTGATGGGCGGGGGGAGGGGGAGAGGGAAAATGACATAAAGCCCCTTACTTCAATCAGTGATGGGCGGGGGGAGGGGGAATGACAGAGAGCCCCTTAATTTAATCAGTGATGGGCGGGGGGAGGGGAGAGAGATAGAATGACTGAGAGCCCCTTACTTTAATCAATGATGGGTGGAGGAGGGGCAGAGGGAGAATGGCAGAGAGCCCCTTACTTTTAATCAGTGATGGGCGGGGGAGCGGGAGAGGTGAAATGACAGAGAGACTCTGACTTTAATCAGTGATGGGCGGGGAAAGGCGGAGAATGGGAGAATGACAGAGAGCCTCTTACTTTGATCAGTGATGGGCGGGGGGAGGCTGAGAGAGGGAGAATGAGAGAGAGCCCCTTACTTTAATCAGTGATGTTTCGGGGAGGGGTTCGAGGGAGAATGAGAGAAAGCCCCTTACTTTAATCATTGATGAGCGGGGGGAGAGGGAGAATGAGAGAGAGCCCCTTTCTTGAATCAGTGATGGCGGGGGACGTGTAGAAGGAGAATGACCAAGAGCCACTTACTTTAAACAGTGATGTTTCGGGGAGGGGTTCGAGGGAGAATGAGAGAGAGCCCCTTACTTTAATCAGTGATGGTCGGGGGGTGGGTGTGAGGGAGAATGACAGAGACCCCCTTATTCAAACAATGATGGTCGGGTGGTGGGGGGAGAGGGAAAATGACATAGAGCCTCTTACTTCAATCAGAGATGGGCGGGGGGGAGGGGTGAGAATTAGAATGACAGAGAGCCCTTAACTTTATTCAGTGATGGGCGGGGGAAGGGGGAGAGGTGGTATGACAGAGAGCCTCTTACTTTGATCACTGTTAGTCAGGGGGAGGGTGAGAGAGGCAGAACGAGAGGGAGCCCCTTACTTTAATCAATGATGGGCGGGGGGAGGGGGAGAGGGAGAATGAGAGAGAGCACCTTATATTAATCAGTGTTGGGTGGTGGAGGGGGTGAGGGAGGATGACAGAGAGCCCCTTACTTTAATCAGTGATGGGCGGGGGGTGAGTGTGAGGGAGAATGACAGACACCCCCTTATTCAAACAGTGATGGTCGGTGGGTGGGGGTAGAGGGAAAATGACATAGAGCCTCTTACTTCAATCAGTGATGGGTGGGGGGAGGGGTGAGACTTAGAATGACAGAGAGCCCTTAAATTTATTCAGTGATGGGCGGGGGAAGGGGGAGAGGTAATATGACAGAGAGCCTCATACTTTGATCAGTGATAGTCAGGGGTAGGGGGAGAGAGGCAGAATGAGAGGGAGCCCTTTACTTTAATCAATGATGGGCGGGGGGAGCGGGAGAGGGAGAATGAGAGAGAGCCCCTTACTTTAATCAATGATGGGAGGGGGAGGGGAAGAGGGAGAATGAGAGAGAGCCCCTTACTTTAATCAATGATGGGCGGGGGAGGCGGAGAGGGAGAATGACACAGAGCCCCTTCCCGAAATCAGTGATGGGTGGAGGGAGGGGGAGAGTGAGAATGACAGAGATCCCCTTACTTTAATCAGTGATGAGTGGAGGAGGGGAGAGGGCGAAATACAAAGAGCCCCTTTCTTTATTCAGTGATGGGCGGGGGGAGCGGCAGAGGTGAAATGACAGAGAGCCCGTTACTTTATTCAGTGATGGGCAGGTTGAGGTGGGCGAGGGGGAAGGACAGGGAGCCCCTTACGATAAACAGTGATGGGCGGGGTTAGAGGGAGAATGAAAGAAAGCACCTTACTTTAATCAGTGATGTTTCGGGGAGGGGTTAGAGGGAGAATGACAGAGAGCAACTTATATAATTCATTGATGGACGGGTGAGGGGGGAGAGGGAGAATGACAGAGAGCCCCTTAATTTAATCATTGATGGGTGGGAGAGGGAGAAGAGGGAGAATGACAGAGAGCCCCTTAATTTAATCGGTGATGAGCGGGGGGAGGGGTTGAGGGAGGATGACAGAGAGCCCCTTACTTTCGTCAGTGATGGGCGGGGGAGGGGGAGAGGGAAAATGACATAAAGCCCCTTACTTCAATCAGTGATGGCGGGGGGAGGGGTTGATGGAGGATGACAGAGAGCCCCTTGCTATAATCAGTGATGGGCGGGGGGAGGTGGAGAGAGATAATGACAGAGAGCTCCTTACTTTAATCAGTGATGGGCGGGGGGAGGGGGAGAGGGAAAATGACAGAGAGCCCGTTATATAATCAGTGATGGGCGGGGGGAGGGGGAGAGGGACGATGACAGATAGTCCCATAATTTAATCAGTGATGGGCGGGGTGAGGGGAGACAGATAGAATGACAGAGAGCCCCTTACTTTAATCAGTGATGGTCGGGGAAGCGGGAGAGGTGAAATGACAGAGAGACTCTTACTTTAATCAGTGATGGGCGGGGGGAGGGGGAGAGGGAGAATGACAGAGAGCCACTTACTTTAATCAGTGATGGATGGGAGGAGGTGGGTAGAGGGAGAATGACAGAGAGCCCCTTAATTTAATCAGTGATGGGCGGGGGAAGGGGGGAGTGATAGAATGACAGGGAGGCCCTTATATTAATCAGTGATGGGCGGGGGAAGACGGGAGAGAGAGAAAGACAGAGAGCCCCTTACTTTAATCAGTGATGGGCGGGGGAAGGGGGGAGGGATAGTATGACAGGGAGGCCCTTACTTTAATCAGTGATGGGCGTGGGAAGGGGGGATAGAGAGAATGACAGAGAGCCCCTTACTTTAATCTGTACAATTTGTTTCCGTGTTTTAATGTGAATTACTGACTGCTCAGAATTCTCACATCACTGAGCTGCTTCGATTGACTTCAATAAAATTAACTTCCAGCGAATATCCTGCAATTTTCTGCGTCTGGCCCAGGGACTTCAAAGCTTGGGTTGCTCTACTTGTCGCAGATTTAATCGAGGAGTTTTGATCGGGTGGATCGGGGGAAACCGTTTCCACTGGCAGGAGGGTCGGTAACCAGAGGACGCAGATTGATGAGAATTGGAAAAATCCAGCGGGGGAGGGGAGAGATGAGTCGAATAATCTTCACGCAGCGAATTGTTCTGATCTGGAACCCAATGCCTGAAAGGGAGGTGGAAGCAGATTCGTGTTTAAAATCTACCCCAATATCTCTGTGTATAACGGATGGTCTGTCTGTCCAGTCGCTCATGGTGAACTTTCAAAAAGGAATTGGATCAATACTTGTAAAGGAGAAAGGAGAAAGGTTGCAGGACCATTGGGAAAGTGCAGGGGAGTGTGATTAAATGGATAGCTCTTTCAAAGAACCAACACAGACACCAGGGGCCGAATGGTCTCCTTCTGTTTTGTTTGATTCAAATCAATGGGGGGATTTTTAATCGAAGCACTTACATCATTTGAGCACTTAATACGAAACTTAACTCACATCAAACCCACGTGAATTAGCTGGTAGGAAGAGTAAAGGCAACGCGAGGTTTCGGGTTATGCCCCACACGAACTTTATATGTCAGTAACATTTAGCGGAAGAGGTGACAGCGATATTGGTGTGCGCTGACACTTCCTGGAGCGCTCCACCCAAATTGTGTCGAGCAGAGAGCAAGGCGGGGAGATCAGCCGAATCCCCGAGTATCAGAGTCCTGACTGGGGACAGTGAGAGCAAGGCGGGGAGATCAGGCGAATCCCCGAGTACCAGAGTCTTCACTGGGGACAGAGAGAGCAAGGCGGGGAGATCAGCCGAATCCCCGAGTAGCAGAGTCCTGATCGGGGACAGGGAGAGCAAGGCGGGGAGATCAGCCGAATCCACGAGTACCAGGGTCCTGACTGGGGACAGGAAGAGCAAGGCGGGGAGATCAGCTGAATCCCAGAGTATCAGAGTCTTCACTGGGGACAGGAAGAGCAAGGCGGGGAGATCAACCGAATCCACGAGTACCAGAGTCTTCACTGGGGACAGGGAGAACATGGCGGGGAGATCAGCCTAATCCTTAGGTATCAAGTCCTGACTGGCGACAGGACCCGTGCGGACCAGATCACATGTCGCTTCAGTCTTTTCAAAGGACGAATTGGGTGAGTGACTGAGAATGTCTGAGAGTGGGGGATGATATAGAAGGAAACACATTTCTACATTAAGTGCAGATCTCGTCACACACACGGTTCTGGGTGGAAACCAGATGGTGATCAGAATTAACGATAAAACCGAATGCAGAGAATTAATCAACACCAAATGCGGGTGACCCCATTATTCTCAGGTGGATGTTCGGGTCGAATTGAAACCCAGAGCTACTTTAATCAGAACTAATGGGATTGAATAAACCTCTGCTAAAAAAATCTAACTGAAGGGGGTACTGAGTGAGTCTCAAAATGTCTGCCCCTGAGTGACACAAAGTAACAGCAAAATGCTGAAACTTGCAGAGACAGAGGCGAACGGTTTCCGTTTGTGGGAACTCACTTCCTCCAACTTTTAATCTATAAGAGCAAGAGGTTTTTGCACTTTGCATGTCGTCTGCCCTTGCTGTGTCTGATTGAACGTTTGATATGGACACGTGTCTTCTGGCAATTTAACTTGTTAAATACCGGTCTGTGTAAGATCTTAGAAGTGGTTGATAGTTAAAGGTTATATTTCATCATCCTGCCGCTTCTCCCCCAACAGAAAATACACACAGTCAGTCACTCACTTATATACAGAGGCATCCTCTGTCTCCCTCTCTCACACACACACTCACTCAGAGTCATTCAGATATGCAGAGCTATTTTCTCTCTCTCTCTCTCTGCCTCTGACATACACAAACACTCAGTCAGTCCCTCACTGATACACAATGTGTCTCCCTCCGTCACTTAGACACACACCTGCTCAGAGTCACTCAGATATACAGACACATCCTCTCTCTCTCTCTCTCCCTCTCTTTCTCTCTCTGTCTCTCTCTCTCACACACACACCCACTCAGTTGTTCACTGATGCACTATGTATCTGGCCCCCTCACATAAACACACATTCAGAGTCTCACAGTTAGACAGAGGCATCCATTGTCTCTCTCTCATACTCGCACAATCCTCAGTTGCCCACTGATAAAATCTGTTTCACTCTCCCTCTCTCTCATGTACACACAAACATTGAGATTCACTCACTGATATAGACACACATTCACTTCCCCTATCTCTCGCTATCAAACACACAAAGAATCACTGACTGATATACGCACGCCTCCTCTCTATCTCATATGGTACATTGCCATCTTTTGTGGTCGGTAGCCTCGAGTGCCTGCCCAGCCCCTTGTGTAAGGAACGGTAAATTGCCATCCTGTGGTGACACGGTGCCCTCCCAGCTCCCTTGTGCCATATACGGTACACTGCCATCCTGTGGTGACAAAGTGCCCTCCCCACCCCGTTGCATCAGACACGGTACAATGTCATCGTTTGGTGACACCGTGCCCCCCCCCCCCCCCACGTAAAGTGTGAGTCCTTCGATCATATCCATTGTGATTGGACAGTGGCCCCGATAAATCTTTCAACACCAATTCCCCATTCAACTACTGATATTTTTGGGGATAGTGATTTGATTTATCCTAAAACCAAGAGTGGGCCATATTTGTTCACACATTCTACTTCAAATCATTCAGTTACTGATCCTGATTTTATCTAATCAGAGATATTTTATTACAGGCATGAGAATGAGTTATAATCTATCGTCCAGTTGTGTACATCAATGACTATTTATAGCAAAATAGAAACAAGTTAATTGCTGAGAGCTTCTATTTTCTCTTGTTCTCTTAAATATGGTCAAATTTCCCACCACATTCCCACACTGAGGTGTTGTTATTACAGTTAATATCTATTTGATGGTTAAATATTCTAATTAAAATGTCTCACTTGTAGTTACAAACGTTCCAATCCCCACATGCCAGAACTTTTGAATTTGCAGCTAACTGGAGACACATCCAGCCTCTGAGTCAGGAACTGTCAATTCAAGACGGTCAGAAACCCGGTCCACAGTTGTTAATAGGACTTATACTCATCGGAGTGTCCACACGAAACAGTAACACTCACAGCAAGGGAAATCTCTTCTTTTTGTGATAAATCAGTCCCATGTTATGTTGTGTTTTGTAAATATTCAGTGAAGTGAACTCACTACAATAGTCACACTTCCCAGTCACGGTGTTGTGGCAGCACAGATGCCTTCTGTGGGTAGAACCATATCCCTGAGGATATTGCCCCATCAACTCTCCCTGTTTGTCGATGATGCCACTAAAATACACTTGGAAACTGGGGGTCTCGCCCCTGGATGGAGTTCAGCCAGAAAATATAAAGGAATGGTCACTGATTCAAAAATAACAAACGTGATTCTAAAAACAGGGGCGGGGCGTGGAGAAGGAATTGTCTCTAACTGGGGCAGGAGAATGAAACGATCACATATTGGGGTCGGGGTGGTAAAGAGACATGGAATGTGAGAACAGAGCTAATCAAACATTGTGTTTATTCAATCAAATATTTGTAGTTTTTTAATTGTTTAAGTTTAAATTACTTTTGTTCCAATTAAACATTGGAGGAAAAATGTAGATTACATTCCAGTTCACATCGTCAATATTGGACTCATTTTCTGCCCTGTCATAATTAGATCGCCCGGTGAATGACGGAGTGATTGAGAAAAGTCCACAGCTGGAAGTAAACAGGGATTGTAGACTGAGGAACAAAAGCAGGTGAATCAGCACAGGATTGTGAGAGCAGCAACCAGAGAGAACACTTCCGATTCAAAGAGCTTCCATAGATCGACTGGGGAGAAAGGTAAGAGAAAGTCCCATTGACTCAGATAAACACTGCTCCTGTAAATATGAATTGGTGATAAAATGATGTTTAAATCTCATTTTTAAAATAAAGATTTGTAAAATTTCTTCCATTTGATTATTTTGTGGGTTGTGTCAGAATAAAGACCATCCTAAAACCCATTTCTTTTACCAGAATTTTGACCATTTTCTGTCTGATTCGGCTTCTGTGAAACGCCTTGGGATCTTTTTTTTCAATGTTAAAGGCTCTGTGGCAATGCAAGTTGTTGCTGTTGTGTGTTTATTATATGAGTGTCATTGTGAGGGAAACAGCGGTAACTCAATTTTACAAAGTCCCAAACGTGGTTATAAATTAATGCCGGAGAATAACTTCAACTACAGTTTGGAGAAATTACTGATCCGTAACTTATTCACTTTTACATTTCCACAGTGGGGAAAGGAAAGGACACGAACTGATAGTTCGATTGGACGCACGTTCGTGAGACACACGCACCACAGCGAGACACACACGTGATTGGATAACAGCAGTCAAATCTACCACTTGAATATTTATGGTGTTTATTGAGATTGTAAATTCCCTGACGACATTCTGTAAATAAATACTGTGCAAAACCTGAATGTTTAAAGTTAGACATTCACAAGTTATACATTAGTGTTAATATTAGAATAGTGGGAAATCACCTCACCTCCGACAGTGCTCATCAGTGTTAATATTAGGATAGTGGTAAATCTCCTCACCATCTACAGGGCTCATTAGTTTTAATATTAGAACAGTGGTAAATCTCCTCACCTCCTACAGTGTTCATTACTGTTAATATTAGAACAGTGGTAAATCTCCTCACCTCATACAGGGCTCATTAGTGTTAATATTAGAATAGTGGTAAATCTCCTCACCTCCTACAGTGCTCATTAGTGTTAATATTCGAACAGTGGTAAATCTGCTCACCACCAACACTGCTCATTAGTTTTAATTTTGTGACAGTGGGAAATCTCCTCTCCTCCTACTGTGCCCATTAGCGTTAATATTGCAACAGTGGTAAATCTCCTCACATCCAAGAGTGTTCATCAGTGTTAATATTAGAACAGTGGTAAATCTCCTCACCTCCTACAGTTCTCATTAGTGTTAATATTAGAACAGTAGTAAATCTCCTCACCTCCTACAGTGCTCATTACTGTTAATAATAGAAAAGTAGTAAATCTCCTCACCTCCTACAGTGCTCATTACTGTTAATATTAGAACAGTGGTAAATCTCCTCACCTTCTACAGTGCTCATTAGTGATAATATTGGAACAGTGGTAAATCATCTTTCCTCCTACAGTACTCATTAGTGTTAATATTCGAACAGAGGTAAATCTCCTCACCTCCATCCGTCCTCATTAGTGTTAATTTTAGAACAGTGCTAAATCTCCTCACCTCCTGCAGTGCTCATTAGTGTTAATATTAGAACAGTGGTAAATCTCCTCATCTCCTACAGTGCTCATTAGTGTTAATATTAGAACAGTGGTAAATCTCCTCACCTCCTACAGTGCTCATTAGTGTTAATATTAGAACAGTGGTAAATCTCCTCACCTCCTACAGTGCCCATTCATGTTAATATTAGAACAGTGGGAAATTCTCCTCACCTCCTACAGTTCTCATTAGTGTTAATAGTAGAACAGTGGTAAATCTCCTCACCTCCTTCAGTGCTCAGTAATAATTTTGCTGACACCGTGAGGAATGTGGTAATTACATTCTAATAGAGGCATCAACCAGGACACTTCTCCATGAACACACGGACACTGTCACTGCCGATAGAGACCAGACGAATCACACCCAGTTATATATTGTATATGTGCTTGGTATCATAAAGATACCTGAAATTAAAATCAAAATTCAACAAATCCAAAATATTTCATGTAAATCTGTGAGTAAAAATAATCCAATTGCCCCAGACTGTCTAAAACCGAGTGAAGGGTCATTGAATTCATCAATTCATCCAGATTTCCTTCCAGAATATTCACTACCTCAGGAATAAAGTTATTGCTGGCATGTACTGTGAGTTAATCTTACCAATCGGCCCTCCCATTGCAGAATCTCTGCCGACAGGAGCCCGTCTGGAACTGGGTTGTGGAGATTAGTGGGACTCACTGGATTTCACTGGGCAGCTGTCTGTGTCACTTCTGATGTGGAGTGTTGATCATAACACTTGGCAAATGCTCGAGCCCAGAGCTAACAGCTGTTGTACTGATGGGGGAGGAAGGACTTGATATCATGTTTAACAAGGCAACGTTCTCCTGCACATTTTAATATTTCTGTCTAACCCTCCTATTAATATTATATTTATTACAGAGCAACAGAATCTGGGAACGTCTGTCACCACAATTGCTGATGGTTCAAACAGGGGAGAAGATCCAACATCTTCAACAAGAATGAGAATGGAAACAGGTAGGTTCAGAAAATTCTTTGAAATATTATTTCTGTCCTGACAAAGGGTTCAGATTACGAGCAGGAATCTGCAGCTCACACAGGAAGAGGTAACAGCACAGACACGGAGTAGCTAGAGGGAAGTGAGTGACCATCTAGAAGGACATTGCAGGAACAGCTGGACGGATCTCCTGAGTACTGGAACTGTCCAATAGATACCTGGTGTTACATACGAACATGCGAACATATGAATTAAGAGCAGGAGAAGGCCATTCGGCCCATCGACACTGCTCTGCCATTTGATAAGATCATTGCTGATCTGATTGTGACCTCAAACCGACTTTCCCGTCTACCTGCTCTAAACTTTGACTCGCTTGTTAATCAGAAAACTGTCGAACTCAGCCTTAAAAATATTCGCCAACCCTGCCTCCACCGCTCTCTGGATAAAAATAATTTAATAGTACAAAGTCAGCATGGCTTTATGAAGGGGAAGTCATGTCTGACAAATTTGCTTGAGTTCTTTGAGGACATAACGTACAGGGTGGATAAAGGGCAACCAGTGGACGTAGTGTATTTAGACTTCCAGAAGGCATTCGACAAGATGCCACATAAAAGATTATTGCTCAAGATAAAGAATCACTGGATTGGGGGTAATATTCTGGCATGGGTAGAGGATTGGTTATCTAACAGGAAGCAGAGAGTTGGGATAAATGGTTCATTCTCGGACTGGCAACCAGTAGCCAGTAGTGTTCCACAGGGGTTGGTGCTGGGTCCCCAACTCTTTACAATCTATATTAATGATTTGGCGGAGGGGACCGAGTGTAACATATCAAAGTTTGCAGATGATACAAAGATGGGAGGGAAAGTAGAGAGTGAGGAGGACATAAAAACCTACAAGGGGATATAGACAGGCTGGGTGAGTGGGCGGAGATTTGGCAGATGCAATACAATATTGGAAAATGTGAGATTATGCACTTTGGCAGTAAAAATCAGAGAGCAAGTTATTATCTTAATGGCGAGAAACTGGAAAGTACTGCAGTACAAAGGGATCTGGGGGTCCTAGTGCAAGAAAATCAAAAAGTTAGTATGCAGGTGCAGCAGGTGATCAAGAAGGCCAACGGAATGTTGACTTTTATTGCTAGGGGGATAGAATATAAAAACAGGGAGGTATTGCTGCAGTGAAATAAGGTATTGGTGAGACTGCACCTGGAATACTGCATATTGTTTTACTGTCCATACTTAAGGAAAGACATAGTTGCTCTCGAGGCAGTACATAGAAGGTTCACTAGGTTAATCCCGGGGATGAGTAGGTGGACATATGAGGAAAGGTTGAGTAGATTGGGCCTCTGCTCATTGGAGTTCAGAAGAATGAGAGGCGATCTTATTGAAACATATAAGATTGTGAAGGGGCTTGATCGGGTGGATGCGGTTATGATGTTCCCAAGGATGGGTGAAACTAGAACTAGGGGGCATAACCTTAGAATAAGGGGCTGCTCTTTCAAAATTGAGATGAGGGGAAACTTCTTCACTCAGAGGGTGGTAGGTCTGTGGAATTTGCTGCCCAAGGAAGCTGTGGAAGCTACATCATTAAATAAATTTAAAACAGAAATAGACAGTTTCCTAGAAGTAAAGGGAATTTGGGGTTACAGGGAGCGGGCAGGAAATTGGACATGAATTTAAATTTGAGATTAGGATCAGATCAGCCATGATCTTATTGAATGGCGGAGGAGGCTCGAGGGGCCGATTGGCCTACTCCTGCTCCTATTTCTTATGTTCTTATGTTCTTATGAAGCGAGTTCCACGGACTCACGACCCTCTGAGAGAAAAAAAATTGTCATCATCTCCGTCTTAAATGGGCGATTCCTTATTTTAAACTGTGGTCCCTAGTTCTCGTCTCTCCCACAAGGTCAAACATCCCCTCAACTTCTCCCCCTTCTGGTCCCCTCAGGATCCGCTATGTTTCAAAAAGATCACCTCTCATTCTTCTAAACTCCACTGTATACAGGCCCAACTTGTCCAACTTTTACTCACAACATAATACCCTCATCCCAGGAATCAGTTGAGTGAACCTTCTCTGAACCGCCTCCAAAGCAATTATGTCCTTTCTTCAATAAGGCGACCAAAACTGCACACAGTACTCCAGTTGTGGTCTCACCAATGCCCTGTCCAACTGGAGCAAAACATCTCTACTTTTATATCCCATTCCCCTTGCAATAAATGACGATATTCCATTTGCCTTCCTAACCAATTGCTGTACCTGCCTACTAACTTTTTGTGATTCATGTACTGGAACATCCAGATCCCTCTGTACCTCAGACTTCTGCAATCTCTCTCCATGTACATAACATACTGCTTTTCTATTCCTCTTGCCAAAGTGGACAAGTTCACATTTTCCCACATTATACTCCATCTGCCAAATTTTTGCCCACTCACTTAACCTATCTGTATCCCTTTGCAGACTCCTTATGTCCTCTTCACAACTTACTTTCCTACCTATTGTTTGTGACATCAACAAATTTAGCAACCATACATTCGGTCGCTTCATCCAAGTCATTGATATAGATTTTAAATAGTTAAGGCCCATGCACTGATCCCTGTGGCACTCCACTCGTTGCATCTCGCCAACCTGAAAATGACCCATTTATGCCTCCTCTCTGTTTCCTTTTAGCTGACCAATGCTTTATCCATGCTAATATGTTACCCCCCGCACCATGAGCTCTTATTTTGTGTTGTAGCATTTAATGTGGCACCTTGTCAAAAGCCATCTGGAAATCCAAGTACACCACGTCCACAGGATTCCCGTCATCTATGTTGCTTGTTACTTCCTCAAAGAACTCTAATAAATTCGTCAAACTCGATTTCCCTTTCACAAAACCGTGTTAACGTTGCCTGATTGCATTGAAATTTTCTACGTGCCCTGCTTGAACCTCCTTAATAATAGGGGTTAGCGACTATAAGGTGGATAGAGACAGTGACTCAGAGGATGGTCTTCATGAGTAACAATGTGAGACTAGGGAGCAGGGGGACACCCGGAGAGGGGCGGCGGTGAGAGGCAGGTGGGACACAGGAATAGGAGAGCGATAGTGGTGGGAGACTCTATAGTCAGGGGAATGGAGAGACTCTTCTGCAGTCCTGAGCAGGTCCCGAATGGTAAGTTACCTTCCTGGTGTCAAAGTGAAGAACAACCTCGAACGTATGGGGCCATCTCTGGGAACGAAAGGAGAGCAGTGAGTAGTCGTGGTCGGGACCAATAAAACTGATAGATACACATTTATAGAGGGAATATTAAGGCAGTAGATTAAAAAAACTACGCCTCCAGGTGGTGATCTCCGGATAGTTTTGCACTGGGCCGCTGATTGAGTGAAATATGAGGCAGGTCAATTTGTGACTGCAGGGCTGGAGCAGGAGGGAAGGGTTCATGGTCTCGGGGAGTAGAGTGAGTTCAGGGAGAAGGGAAGGAACGGTGACGGTCTGAACCGACCAACAATGGTTTTACAGACTGGGTGAATGGAGCAGGAGGGAAGGGTTCACGGTCTTGGGGACTCGAGTGAGTTCAGGGAGAAGGGAAGTGACGGTCACGGTCTGAACCGAGGAACAATGGTTTTACAGACTGGGTGAATGGTGCATTGGGAGGGTTTCAGCTGATATGACTGGAGGGTGGGAAATATCCGGATCTGAGACAAGAGAGTGGAATTAATAGAACTGTTGTAACAGAACAGAAGATTTATGAAATAGTGAAAAGTTATTAGTAGTTAAAAAGGAAGGAGATTTTGAAATATTGAGAGAGAAAGTCACTTGGTATTTAAAAAAACAAGAAACGAGAATGGGTCAATATTTCAAAATTCGGAGTTTGGATTGTTTATTATGTCTGTGAATCGAAAAATCATTCCAAACACATTCGGAAAATCAGAAACATGACAGATGTGATCTGGTATCTGTAAGACAGGGCCTAAGTTTACACAGGGCTCAGAGCGAAATGCTCCTGGTTATAACATTTTGTCGGGAGAGAAAAATACCTCTGGTCGCCAGTATTAATAAAGGTTCAATGACAGAGCTGGAACAATAACAAATTGCATTTATGTCGCAAATTCAATTTGGTAAAACGACGCAGTGTGTGTAACAGGAGCGATTATCAAACAAAATTTGTCACTGAGTCAAATAAGGAGATATGAGGACGGGAGACCAAAAGCTTGGTCAAAGAGGTAGGTTTTAAGGAGATTCTTAAAGGAGAACAGAGGGATGGAGAGGAGGAGAGGTGTAGAAAATAAGGCTGTTCCAGGGAGCTGTGATAAGATAGAATCCATATGTACACAGTTAAGTAATAGGAAGGGAAATAGCACAATTCTCGGTGGGTTTTGCAGGCCAGCAATCAGTGGAGGTTAGATAGAGGGGGAAGTGGGGGAAACTAGTTGAGGATGAAGGTTTGGGGAGATAAAAATTATTTCCTTCAATTTCTAAAAATGATGGAGGCAGTGAAAATGTTGGTGCACTGGAGGAGGATGTGGGACCATAGTTAGAGAAGGATTTGGATATGAGAAACATCGCCGAGGTGGATAAATCACTGGGCCCAGAGATAACACACCCGAGGCTGTTAAAGGAAGTTAGAGAGGAGGGACTCTGACCATAATTTCTCAATCCTCGTTTGTTATTAAAAATATCCAAGTGGACTGAAGGAGCCCAAGTAATGTCTCTGTTAAAATAGGGAGAGAGGGTCAACGGGTAAGTGGAGACCAATTAGTCTCAGTCAGTAGTGGGCAAACTCCTCGAATCTGTAATTCTAGGTCGAATTAGTGAATATTTAGAGATACAGGGGATGATGAGGGGAGGATGGAACTTATTCGCTGCAGACAAGCCGTATTTGACAAATTTAATACAGCTTTGTTGAGAGGTGACCATACAGGTCGATGGGATGTAGCACAGTTGGTGTATATGGGTTTTCAGAAGGTATTCCATAATGTGACTCACAGGACGCTTCATCCGTTTGGTGTAAGAGGAAATGTAGCCGCCCGGATAGAAAGTCGATAATGTGTTTAGTTTTCTCCATTTTTGTTCACAGATCCGAACACTGCAATCACTGAGTTCCTGACAAAGTGCGACCATTACCAACTGTTCCAGTTGACGCAATTCTACCGGGACAGACTAGAACAGGCGATTGAAGAAGGGGTGGACGGAGTCAGCTCGTTGTTAACGTACGAGAGGCATTTCAGTGGACAGGAACATCGGGTAAGTGGGAGGGACACAGAATAAGTTTGGATTATTTAAATATCACAGAACTAAAATGATATCAGATCTTTGAATTATAGAATGTGAGTGAACAGAAACAGGGCAAATAGGAAAGAAATGGATCAAACTGAAAATACAGTGAATCTGAAACAATGATAGGAAAAGGTGAAAATACCCAGCGGATCGATCAGTATCTGTATAAAGGGCAGGGGAACGGTTCGGGAATAACTCTTCTGTTGTCTGAAAACAAAATGGAAACAGTTTTTGTGGGACTGGGAAAAGGAGGGACCAATATATTAATTATTATTCTTTACAGAAAGTCGTTGAACTTGTGGAGAAGGGAAACAGGGCGGACAGTTCCAAACTTCTCCTAAATCTGGTGATGGAGAAAGGCTCTCGGGCCCGAAGGGTGATGTGGGAATCCTTTGTGAAAATGCACCATGCGGTACCAAAGTTGGACAAAATACTTAAAGAGATGCAGGAAATTGGTACGGTAAAATCACACACTGAATTCAATTTCAGATTGAAACACTACAGAATTTACTATAATATTACACAGATCAGATTTCATGAAAGCTCATTGATTTAAACAGGTCCTGATCCATTTGATTATATGAACATCGGACGAGGTTTATGTGAAATACCCAATCACCTGAAAGGTAAATGGTGAAATAGGGATTTCAAACTGTTTATTTCACTTCTGAGAATAAGAATGTTTGACTGTTGTCATTTATTAGAGATTGTCACAATCTGGGAATCAGAAATTCAAGGGCTGGGAAATGGAAATTAAGCTCGTTCAGATTTGTCATTAATACTCAACTATTCTGAATAGATTCAAATTACAGATCATAAGATTTCTGAATTATCCATAAATATGTGGAGGTTGCATTATTTCACTTTATCCAGCTGCTGATCGTTGTCACTTTTGAAATCCCCATGCACACCTGGCAGGATCCTGATACACTGTGAATCCCCATGCACACCTGGCAGGATCCTGATACACTGTGAATCCCCATACACACCTGGCAGGATCCTGATACACTGTGAATCCCCATACACACCTGGCAGGATACTGATACACTGTGAATCCCCATACACACCTGGCAGGATCCTGATACATTGTGAATCCCCATACACACCTGGCAGGATACTGATACACTGTGAATCCCCATACACATCTGGCAGGATCCTGAGACACAGTGAATCCCCATGCACACCTGGCAGGATCCTGATACACTGTGAATCCCCATACACACCTGGCAGGATACTGATACACTGTGAATCCCCATACACATCTGGCAGGATCCTGAGACACTGTGAATCCCCATACACACCTGGCAGGATACTGATACACTGTGAATCCCCATACACATCTGGCAGGATCCTGAGACACTGTGAATCCCCATACACACCTGGCAGGATCCTGAGACACTATGAATCTCCATACACACCTGGCAGTTCCTGATACACTGTGAAATCCGCATACACACCTGGCAGGATACCTAAATGCCGCCATGACATTCTGGACTCACAAGTAAAGAGCAGTGCCTTGAGACGGATGCTGTGGGTCACCTGCTCCCCGAGATATCTGAACCACCATCAACTGTCGGGAAATTGGTGGAGAAATGCAAAACATTAAAAATGATTTCATTTCACAGCACAGAATGAGACATCAAAGTGTTCGGTCTGATCTGAGAAGATGCGCAGATGTTCACACAATAGATCATTAATCCGTGGAGAAATGTGAGGGAAAGACAATGTTCAGGGGAATTAGGAAGTTTTGAGCTGGCTTCCTAATGGCAGTGAAAGAGAGAACATATTCTACTCAAAGAATAGTCCTTTGACTCAGGGTCTTTTTAGACCCAATGGAATGACTGATTACAGTGAAAGAGAGAACTTATTCTACTCAAAGAATAGTCCTTTAACTCAGGGGTCTTTTTAGACCCAATGGAATGACTGATGGCAGTGAAAGAGAGAACTTATTCTACTCAAAGAATAGTCCTTTAACTCACCGGTCTTTTTATACCCAATATAATGACTGATGGCAGTGAAAGAGAGAACTTATTCTATTCAATCATTCATTCCATTGAGTCCAAAAAGACCCTGAGTTAAAGGACTATTCTTTGAGCAGAATAAGTTCTCTCTTTCACTGCCATCAGTCATTCCATTGGGTCTAAAAAGATCTTGAGTTAAAAGACTATTCTTTGCAGTGAAAGAGAGAACTTATTCTACTCAAAGAATAGTCCTTTAACTTCGGGTCTTTTTCGACCCAATGGAATGACTGATGGCAGTGCAAGATAGAACTTATTCTACTCACAGAATGGTCCTTTATCTCAGGGTCTTTTTAGACCCAATGGAATGACTAATGGAAACAGATTTGTAATTTCCCAAACCTGCATTGTTGGAAATTCAGACCAAAATGAAACAACGGAGTTTAATTATTGTGAGAACAGTTGAAATGAACTGTGAATGATCACTACTCTAACATTACACGGAGTGATGTGGGCAGTAGTCCTAATTCTAATTCTAATCGGTGATATGACAGGACTATTCGAAAAACACATTCAATGTAGGTGCAAAACTGCTGCAAAATTATTCGCAATTTCCGAGACAAAATAAAACAGGAGAATGATGAGGGACAGGAAAAGGTCATTTGGCGCAAATAAGACTGTCCCTGTTAGAGAGATGACTCAAACTACCGCTCCTCTCAGTGTATTCACAGAAACACGTTCAATTATCTCGTCACCCCACTTACACTGACCCTTTAGTGTCCTTCGTTGGTAATAGGTCACTACCCTCTTACCCTTTGGGTGAGAAAATTACCCTGACTTCCCTTCTCCGATATTAATTATTTTGTTGATTGAGCCTGTTTCCTGTTTCCGATGTGTATATTCAAGAATCAGATCGACATATTTTTTGGACACCAAGGGAATCAATGGATATGTGATACGGCGGGAAAGTGGATTTGAGGTAGATCAGCCATGATCTAAATGAATGGCGCAGCAGGCTCGAGGGTCCGTATGTTCTACTCCTGCTCCTGTTTCTTATGTTCTTGTATCCTTACTAATATTGCAACATTGAAACATTTCAATACCGAAGTCTCTTGCACAAACAAAACACATGATACCCTCTCACCATTTTCTAGATCTAAATTCCTAATACCTTACATCATCTTTCTGATTCCCCTCTGTACCTTCAGAATGGCAGTGACCTTTATCTGTCAACAGGTGACTATAGAAGTGCAGGTAATACTTCAGATAACATACCCGAGTCCTGAAACAATAAGAATTTAACTACTCAGTCTGTACCTCTCCCAGTGCAAACAACACCCCAGATAAACTGCCCGAGGTCTGATGCAATTACAGTGGAACTCCTGTCCATTCAGTATCTGTCCCTCTCCCAATGCCCACAATATCCCAGATAACCTGCCCCAGGTCTGATACAATAACAGTGGAACTTCGGTCCATTCACAGTCTGTCCCTCTCACAGTGCCCACAATATCCCAGATAACCTTCCCGAGGTCTGATACAATAATATTGGGACTTCTGTCCATTCACATTCTGTCCCTATCCCAAAACCGTATTTCCCACTTCCACAAAAGGTCAGCAACACTGAGAGTTTCATAGATTGATACATTACAGAATCATAGAATCACAGAAGTTACAACATGGAAACAGGCCCTTCGGCCCAACATGTCCATGTCGCCCAGTTTATACCACTAAGCTAGTCCCAATTGCCTGCACTTGGCCCATATCCCTCTATACCCATCTTACCCATGTAACTGTCCAAATGCTTTTGAAAAGACAAAATTGTACCCGCCTCTACTACTGCCTCTGGCAGCTCGTTCCAGACACTCACCACCCTTTGAGTGAAAAAATTGCCCCTCTGGATCCTTTTGTATCTCTCCCCTCTCACCTTAAATCTATGCCCCCTCGTTATAGACTCCCCTACCTTTGGGAAAAGATTTTGACTATCGACCTTATCGATGCCCCTCATTATTTTATAGACTTCAATAAGATCACCCCTTAACCTCCTTATCTCCAGGGAAAAAAGTCCCAGTCTATCTAATCTCTCCCTATAAGTCAAACCATCAAGTCCCGGTAGCATCCTAGTAAATCTGATCTGCACTCTTTCTAGTTTAATAATATCCTTTCTATAATAGGGTGACCAGAACTGTACACAGCTTTCCAAGTGTGGCCTTACTAATGTCTTGTACAACTTCAACAAGACATCCCAACTCCTGTATTCAATGTTCTGACCAATGAAACCAAGCATGCCGAATGCCTTCTTCACCATCCTATACACCTGTGACTCCACTTTCAAGGAGCTATGAACCTGTACTCCTAGATCTCTTTGTTCTATAACTCTCCCCAACGCCCTACCATTAACGGAGTAGGTCCTGGCCCGATTCGATCTACCAAAATGCATCACCTCACATTTATCTAAATTAAACTCCATCTGCCAATCATCGGTCCACTGGCCCAATTTATCAAGATCCCGTTGCAATCCTAGATAACCTTCTTCACTGTCCACAATGCCACCAATCTTGGTGTCATCTGCAAACTTACTAACCATGCCTCCTAAATTCTCATCCAAATCATTAATATAAATAACAAATATAAGCGGACCCAGCACCGATCCCTGAGGCACACCGCTGGTCACAGGCCTCCAGTTTGATAACAACCCTCTACACCCACCCTCTGTCTTCTGTCTTCAAGCCAATCTTGTATCCAATTGGCTACCTCACCTTGGATCCCGTGAGATTTAAACTTATGTAACAACCTACCATGGGGTACCTTGTCAAAGGCTTTGCTGAAGTCCATGTAGACCACGTCTACTGCACAGCCCTCATCTATCTTCTTAGTTACCCCTTCAAAAAACTCAATCAAATTCGTGAGACATGATTTTCCTCTCACAAAACCATGCTGACTGTTCCTAATCATTCCCTGCCTCTCCAAATGAAAATTAGAACCTCCATTTTCGTATAACCAGGACGATGTGATGATTTGCAATGAGATTTCTGTAGTACAGGGCAGGGCTGACAGTATTAACCATTGGACGGAAAATATCACCTTCATAGAAATCTCCATGTTCAATAAATATTACAATCAAGTGAGGATTTGAAACTTGTCTCTGCCGTTGTTCAATTTCAAGCGAGATTTTCAGTAACTGAGATTAATTTCCTGCTCGCACCTCTATTGAAGCTGTGAATTAACTCTCGGAACATTTTACTGAATAGTAAAGTGATATTGAGAACGTTTTTTTTATGTCAATACAACTAACATTAAGAACCACTTTCTGTCTGTTCTAATTGAAGATGTTCAACAGAAACACAAGGAAACACTCCGGGTCCAAACTGAAACACTGAGAGTGAACACGATCCTAATAAAGGAGAAGGTTAAGATTTTCCAGCTGGTCACTCTATACACTGAGCTAACGGTCATTTCTACTGTTCGAGATCGGACACTTGTAGAACATGAACTGCTGGCAAGAGGCCGAGACCACGAAGAGTGGAGAGAGAAACATCTCCGGAGAGAACTGGAAAAAATCCGAACTGATCAATTGTTCCAGAGCAGTTTTTCCAGGAGAAAATCCAAATCAGGGAGTTCAGCAGCAGTGAGCGGAGTCGCGGGGATTGGAAAAACAACAATGGTACAAAAGATTGTTTATGACTGGGCCACTGGGAAAATATACCCACACTTTCAATTTCTGTTCAGTTTTAAATTCCGGGATTTGAACGCTATTAACTGTAGAATAAACCTGAGAAATCTGATCCTGGATCTGTATCCTTACTTTGTGAATATTCTGGGAGAGCTCTGGAAGAACCCAGAGAGATTACTGTTTATATTCGATGGTTTAGATGAATTCAAGGACAGCATCGATTTTGCTGACAAACGGAGAAATACAGAAAGTCAGTACATGTGCACAGATCCTGAAGACCAGTGTGAAGTGTCTGACATTGTGTACAGTTTAATACAGCACAGGCTGCTCCCAGGATGTTCAGTGCTCGTGACCAGCCGCCCCACTGCATTACATTTATTGGAAAAGGCTGAGATCAGTGTCTGGGCTGAAATCCTGGGATTTGTTGGTGAAGAACGGAAGGAATATTTCAACAAATATTTTGAAGATCAGGTGGTGGCAGCAGCTGTTTTCAAACATGTGGAGGAGAACGAGCTCCTGTACACCATGTGTTACAACCCTTCCTACTGCTGGATCCTCGGTCTGTCACTGGGTCCCTTCTTCACACAAAGAGACAGGAAACAGCAGCGAGTTCCCAAGACCATCACCCAACTATATTCCTACTATATTTACAACATTCTGAAAAACCATGGCCGAGAGATTGAATCCCCCCGTGATGTGTTACTGAAGATCGGTGAAATGGCCTTCACAGGAGTCTCCGAGAAGAAGATTGTGTTTAGAAATGGAGATTTGATCAAGTACAATCTGCAACCTTCCCAGTTCCTGTCTGGGTTCATGATGGAACTTTTGGAGAGAGATGATTCTGCCCAGAGTGTGGTTTACACATTCCCGCACCTCACCATCCAAGAGTTTGTAGCTGCACTCGCACGATTCCTGACTCCAGATCCAGGGGACATCCGGAAACTCCTCAGTGAAGCCCACAGCAAGGAAGATGGGCGATTTGAGATATTTCTCCGTTTTGTTGTTGGTCTCTCCTCCTCACATTCAGCTCGGCCCCTGGAGGAGTTTCTGGGTCCATTTCTTCATCAAAAAATCTGCGGAGTGATTGACTGGGTGAAGGAGAAGGTTGAAAGAGAGATTGGAAAAACAGAGAGTGAAACTGGGAAAAGGGACCTCCTGAACACATTCCACTACCTGTTTGAGTCTCAAAATAAAACACTGGCTCGGGTCACAGTGGGATCGATGGAAACACTAACATTTAGTGGATTGCGACTGACCCCGATTGACTGTGCGGTGCTGTCTCATGTCATTGGACTCTGTGATACAATAAAACACCTCGATCTACAGAAATGCTCCATCCAGTGTGAAGGACTCCAGCGGCTGGGAACCGTAGTGCACAAATGCCAGGTGTTGAGGTAACTGTTTATTTGTCTCTAACTGTTCGGCCAATTGTAAAATAGGCACAAATTGTATTGTTGCTCCATAATAAAGGGAAACAAACAGTTCTGTTAAACCAGAGAGAAGCAGATTCAACCCAAACATGACAAATGATAAGAGGATCGGTTAGTAATTCCCTAAGGACTGAAGAATCTAAAATTGATCCTTGTGAACGAGTCGGGATTTTACAGTCTTTATCGGATCAGTAAATACAGGTCACTGAAAGAGTCTGATAATTTAATTGCAATAAATAATATTTATTGCTGTTTTTCTTACTGTCGGAGATACGCCCATTGAAGAGATTTCTTCTCACTATTACTTCCACGTTGGCCAACACTAACTGAGCAGTCTGTGTGTCGGAGCATCCCTCCCTCTTACCGAGGTGTGGGTGCAGGTGACACCGGACTGTCAACGTGTGCAGGAGAGGGAAGCAGAAACTCCAATCATTCAGTAACAAAGAGCAAAACACAGCTTTCGGGCACACACCCGTCAATGGGCGGGCTGAGCTTTCCCCGTTGGACGTCGGTATGTTATCTTAACTCATCAATGACACTGCCCTTCACACTCTCCAATACATCCACCATCTCTTCACCCAGCTGGCAGCACTCGTGCCTCTGAGTCAGAAGGTCGTGGATTCAGGCCCCTCGCTCATTAATCCAGGCCAACACTTCAGTGGGATTTGTGAACTAAAATCTGCCGGTAAAAAGGTTCCAATCGAACGGGTTGTGGGATATGAGCCCAGGAGTACAGACACACACCGGCCAGCGGTGAGGCCCCACACACAGCGGGAGGCTCCTGGGTGAACCAGGGGCAGTGTCGGGAATTACCCATAATCTGCCCTCATTTGTGAGAGGCTCTGTTCGGCGACGGAACTTCAGAAAATTCCCAAGAACTGTCAGGCCCGTTACACCTGAACTAAATGTAGAGCCAGTTTAATGTGATAAAACAGAGAGACTCCCCTCCCCTATAATCTCGGAGTGCAGGGACATTGAAAACTTGTAACAGAACACAATAAACGTTCCTTGTGACATAAAATCCTGTGGGACGGATTTTACAGCAGCAGTTAGCGTCGTTTCACAATATAACTCACCCCGAGATATTATACAGATTAATATAATACTGCATAAAGCACAGGTAATCACCGCTTTATCATTTAATTCGGGGAAAATCGCCCCATTCCCATAAAATCTGGAATTTAAGAAGCAGCAGAAATGAGACAAGTTTCCCCAAACATGACGGGACCGGTCACTGACCTCCAGGAGGGTAATTCTGATCATCAGGGGATGAGACCGGAATAAGGGACATTTAAAGGCTTCACACAGACAGCAGTTTATTTAATAAATACATTTACTGACAGTCCCTGAATATATGGAGCGTCGGACAGAGTGCGATTCATTGTCAGTGACAGGGAAATCTGGTTATTAATTTCCAAAAGATTTTTCAGTGTTTCCTGTAATATCAGAGAAAAATTGTATCAGATCGGGGATTGGATTCAGTTTGTTTCTCACTCTCGGTCTGTTTGTGTTTAGACTGGGGAGCAATAAACTGGGAGATTCAGGAGTGAAACTATTGTCTGAGGCTCTGAGGAACCCGGACTGTAAAATACATGAACTGGAGTAAGTATCAGACTGTGTGAGATTGTGTTTATAATAACTGGATGCTGGACACTGTATATTAATGTCAGTATAAGTAATAATAATACAAATAAATACTGGGAATTTACTCTGATTCCTGTTATCTCTGATCGTCTCTGTCTCTTCCTTTCGCACTCTGATCTGCAGGTTATGTGATAACGATCTCACAAATTCCTGTATCAAGGATCTTTCCTCCGCTCTCACGACAAACCGGTCACTTACGGGTCTGGACCTGAGCAATAATAAACTGGGAAATTCAGCAGTGAAACTACTGTCTGAGGCTCTGAGGAACCCGGACTGTAAAATACAGAAACTGGGGTAAGTACCAGATTGTGTATATTAATTGGATGCTGAACATGGTACATGAATGTCAGTATCAGTCATAATAATATAAATAAATACTGGGAATTTACTCTGATTCCTGTTATCTCTGTTCGTCTCTGTCTATCTCCAATTTCTTTCTCTGATCTCCAGGTTATGGGGTAATGATCTCACAGATTCTTGTAGCGAGGATCTCTCCTCCGCTCTCAGTGCAAACCTGTCACTGACGGTTCTCACCCTGAGTTATAATAAACTGGGAGATTCAGGAGTGAAACTACTGTCTGCGGCTCTGAGGAAGCCGGACTGTAAAATACAGGAACTGGAGTAAGTATCACTGTGTGAGATTGTGTTTATAATAACTGGATGTCTGACGCTGTATATTATTAGTAGTATCAATAATAGTGTTTTTAATAAACACTGTACTTTATTATCGGTGCCAGTAATAGTGTTATTAATAAACACTGTACATTATTATTAATGTCAGTAATAGTGTTATTAATGAGCACTACTTTATTAGTATTAGTAATCGTGTTAAACACTGTACATTATTAGTATCAGTAATAGCGTTATTAAATTCTGTACATTATTATTGTCAGTAATAGTGTTATTAATAAACACTACATTATGATTAGTATCAGTAGTAGTGTTACTAATAATGTACAGTGTTTATTAATATCAGTATCAGTGTTATTAATAAACACTCAGGATTCACCCTGATTCCTGTTATTTCTCTCTCTCTGATCCCCAGTCTGGATGATGTCGGTCTCACAGATTCTTGTACCGAGGATCTCTCCTCCGCTCTCAGCACAAACCGGTCACTGACGGATCTGTCCCTGGGATCAAACTCCTTCACAGACCGATCTGTCCCCGCTCTCCGCTCCCTCATACTGACCCGCAAGAGTCTGGAGCGGATCGGGTGAGTGTTTGTGTTAATGTTTAATGTAATAAATAAAATATCAGTGGGATTCAGTCCCTTTTATGGGTAATATTTGTCTGTAATTATTATTGAAATATTAACCCCAGTCTCCCTGTTATTTACACTGTTGTTCAATCTGTTTTTTTCCTGTTTAATCTTTAATCTGTTTCAGGCTGTCATTGAAACTGTTCTGTCCAAACGGAAAGAGAAACCTGGAGTCACTGCGGGAATCCAGAACCGGACTGAGAGTGGAAATATGAACATTTCAATTTATAACCATTCCTGGTCTCATTATTTGAACATTTCAATTTATAACCATTCCTGGTCTCATGATATGAACATTTTTGGCCGATTCTCTGTCCCTCCCCTTTAACCGGCCGTGCTCCAGGTTTAAATCCTAACGGCCCTTTAACGGTTTCCAGCTCGAGCTGAGCGAGCGTCGTCTCCCATTGTGACGTCAGAGGCCCAGCGACAGGGTCACGAGACTCAGTCACCCGGTCCCACAGCGCTGATTCTGCCGGATATCCGGGGCTGGATGGTCCCCAATGGGGCACTGGGTCAATGTACAGACAGGAAGGGCCCAGGGTGGGGCTCAGTCTGGGCTGCAGTGGGACACTGGGTCAATGTACAGACAGGAAGGGCCCAGGGTGGGGCTCAGTCTGGGCTGCAGTGGGGCACTGGGTCAATGTACAGACAGGAAGGGCCCAGGGTGGGGCTCAGTCTGGGCTGCAGTGGGACACTGGGTCAATGTACAGACAGGAAGGGCCCAGGGTGGGGCTCAGTCTGGGCTGCAGTGGGACACTGGGTCAATGTACAGACAGGAAGGGCCCAGGGTGTGGCTCAGTCTGGGCTGCAGTGGGACACTGGGTCAATGTACAGACAGGAAGGGCCCAGGGTGGGGCTCAGTCTGGGCTGCAGTGGGACACTGGGTCAATGTACAGACAGGAAGGGCCCAGGGTGGGGCTCAGTCTGGGCTGCAGTGGGCCACTGGGTCAATGGACAGATAGGAAGGGCCCAGGGTGGGGCTCAGTCTGGGCTGCAGTGGGACACTGGGTCAATGTACAGACAGGAAGGGCCCAGGGTGGGGCTCAGTCTGGGCTGCAGTGGGCCACTGGGTCAATGGACAGATAGGAAGGGCCCAGGGTGGGGCTCAGTCTGGGCTGCAGTGGGACACTGTGTCAATGTACAGACAGGAAGGGCCCAGGGTGGGGCTCAGTCTGGGCTGCAGTGGGACACTGGGTCAATGTACAGACAGGAAGGGCCCAGGGTGGGGCTCAGTCTGGGCTGCAGTGGGACACTGGTTCAATGTACAGACAGGAAGGGCCCAGGGTGGGGCTCAGACTGGGCTGCAGTGGGACACTGGGTAAATGTACAGACAGGAAGGGCCCAGGGTGGGGCTCAGTCTGGGCTGCAGTGGGGCACTGGGTCAATGTACAGACAGGAAGGGCCCAGGGTGGGGCTCAGTCTGGGCTGCAGTGGGACACTGGGTCAATGTACAGACAGGAAGGGCCCAGGGTGGGGCTCAGTCTGGGCTGCAGAGGGACACTGGGTCAATGTACAGACAGGAAGGGCCCAGGGTGGGGCTCAGTCTGGGCTGCAGTGGGCCACTGGGTCAATGGACAGATCGGAAGGGCCCAGGGTGGGGCTCAGTCTGGGCTGCAGTGGGACACTGTGTCAATGTACAGACAGGAAGGGCCCAGGGTGGGGCTCAGTCTGGGCTGCAGTGGGACACTGGGTCAATGTACAGACAGGAAGGGCCCAGGGTGGGGCTCAGTCTGGGCTGCAGTGGGACACTGGGTCAATGTACAGACAGGAAGGGCCCAGGGTGGGGCTCAGTCTGGGCTGCAGTGGGGCACTGGGTCAATGTACAGAGAGGATGGTCCAAGGGTGGGGCTCAGTCTGGGCTGCAGTGGGACACTGGGTCAATGTACAGACAGGAAGGGCCCAGGATGGGGCTCAGTCTGGGCTGCAGTGGGGCACTGGGTCAATGTACAGACAGGAAGGGCCCAGGATGGGGCTCAGTCTGGGCTGCAGTGGGGCACTGGGTCAATGCACAGACAGGAAGGGCCCAGGGTGGGGCTCAGTCTGGGCTGCAGTGGGACACTGGGTCAATGTACAGACAGGAAGGGCCCAGGGTGGGGCTCAGTCTGGGCTGCAGTGGGACACTGGGTCAATGTACAGACAGGAAGGGCCCAGGGTGGGGCTCAGTCTGGGCTGCAGTGGGACACTGGGTCAATGTACAGACAGGAAGGGCCCAGGATGGGGCTCAGTCTGGGCTGCAGTGGGGCACTGGGTCAATGTACAGACAGGAAGGGCCCAGGATGGGGCTCAGTCTGGGCTGCAGTGGGGCACTGGGTCAATGTACAGACAGGAAGGGCCCAGGATGGGGCTCAGTCTGGGCTGCAGTGGGGCACTGGGTCAATGCACAGACAGGAAGGGCCCAGGGTGGGGCTCAGTCTGGGCTGCAGTGGGACACTGGGTCAATGTACAGACAGGAAGGGCCCAGGGTGGGGCTCAGTCTGGGCTGCAGTGGGACACTGGGTCAATGTACAGACAGGAAGGGCCCAGGGTGGGGCTCAGTCTGGGCTGCAGTGGGACACTGGGTCAATGTACAGACAGGAAGGGCCCAGGGTGGGGCTCAGTCTGGGCTGCAGTGGGACACTGGGTCAATGTACAGAGAGGAAGGGCCCAGGGTGGGGCTCAGTCTGGGCTGCAGTGGGACACTGGGTCAATGTACAGACAGGAAGGGCCCAGGGTGGGGCTCAGTCTGGGCTGCAGTGGGACACTGGGTCAATGCACAGACAGGAAGGGCCCAGGGTGGGGCTCAGTCTGGGCTGCAGTGGGACACTGGGTCAATGTACAGACAGGAAGGGCCCAGGGTGGGGTTCAGTCTGGGCTGGAGTGGGGCACTGGGTCAATGTACAGAGAGGAAGAGCCCAGGGTGGGGCTCAGTCTGGGCTGCAGTGGGACACTGGGTCAATGTACAGACAGGAATGGCCCAGGGTGGGGCTCAGTCTGGGCTGCAGTGGGACACTGGGTCAATGCACAGACAGGAAGGGCCCAGGGTGGGGCTCAGTCTGGGTTGCAGTGGGAAACTGGGTCAATGTACAGAGAGGAAGGGCCCAGGGTGGGGCTCAGTCTGGGCTGCAGTGGGACACTGGGTCAATGTACAGACAGGAAGGGCCCAGGGTGGGGCTCAGTCTGGGCTGCAGTGGGACACTGGGTCAATGTACAGAGAGGAAGGGCCCAGGGTGGGGCTCAGTCTGGGCTGCAGTGGGACACTGGGTCAATGTACAGACAGGAAGGGCCCAGGGTGGGGCTCAGTCTGGGCTGCAGTGGGCCACTGGGTCAATGTACAGACAGGAAGGGTCCAGGGTGGGGCTCAGTCTGGGCTGGAGTGGGTCACTGGGTCAATGTACAGAGAGGAAGGGCCCAGGGTGGGGCTCAGTCTGGGCTGCAGTGGGACACTGGGTCAATGTACAGACAGGAAGGGCCCAGGGTGGGGCTCAGTCTGGGCTGCAGTGGGGCACTGGGTCAATGTACAGACAGGAAGAGCCCAGGGTGGGGCTCAGTCTGGGCTGCAGTGGGACACTGGGTCAATGTACAGACAGGAAGGGCCCAGGGTGGGTCTCAGTCTGGGCTGCAGTGGGACACTCGGTCAATGTTGGATCAATGTTCATCGGAACACCAGGGACTCCCCATGCCTTCTTGTGTTCATGTTGCTGGATCTGTTCCGTCCACTAAAATGGGCAGAGGGGTCCATCTCATCGTTAAAAGCAACAGTCAATTGAAAATAAAATCAGTCAGAGTAGAAAACGAGCTGCCAATTCACTATCGCCCGTTTTGCTCTCACGCGCGGGATGAATTTATTCTCTCCTCGATTCCTTAGGCTGGCGATCTTGTGGGGTAAATTGTCAGATATCTAAATACTGAATCCTAAATAAGTCTCACCAATCTGCAGTCGTGTCAGACACTGATCTGAACTATAATGTGATAATCAGTGATCCAGCTAATGCTGAATTACGGTGATACTCTCAGCTACTTTTACAATCGGTTATTCATTGTTTTAAGTATCTGCCTATTAATTATCTTTTTAAATTCTCAGATGGCCCTGTCTACAACTGTTTATATGTATTATTATTGGTATACTCAAAGTTTAAATCATGATAATTATGAATTCCAAGTCAATAAATCGCTGTTGTGCATGATTTCCCCTCTGCCTTCTTTGAAGATTTGGTCAGAAAGTGTTAATCCATTCACTCAGCAGTTTGTGGGGATCCGAATTAATGGTCGGTGAGGTGAACTCATCCAATCTGAGCTGGGAGATCGAAGACAGTTCAGCGAGCAATATGAGGCATCATTCACTTCTCGACATGGGTCACAATCGAACAGGAACATGTTAAACCGAGGCCCCAAAACCAGGGCCCAGAGAGGAAATTAAACCCCAGGGCAGTGAACAGACTGAACTGACGTGGGCCCTGTTTGGTTGCAGCCTGAGCAGGAGACCTCGGTTGGTCCCCTCTGGGGAATGCCTCAATTGGTCGCCTCCAGGTGAGGCATTGGTCCATCCCCTGTAGTGGGGTCCGCGGCCGGTCCCTTCTCAGGCAGACAATGGGCACCACAACAACAATAACGATAGCAACAACAACTTGTACTCATAATATGAATATATATATATAGATATATAGATATGTGTGTATTGACACACGACCAGCACATCGGGATCTTGGACAAAATGGCAGCAAGTACGGCTACCATCTTGGAAAAATGGCAAAAAAAATGCGCAGAGTGTCCCCAGTGATCCCACAGTGCACGCAGTCACCCCAGACTGCTCCGAGACTGCACCAAGGAATCCTACAGTGCACGCAGTCACCCCAGACTGATCCCAGACTGCACCCAGGGATCCTACAGTGCACGCAGTCACCCCAGACTGATCCCAGACTGCACCTAGGAATCCCACAGTGCACGCAGTCACCCCAGACTGATCCGAGACTGCACCCAGGGATCCCACAGTGCACGCAGTCACCCCAGACTGATCCGAGACTGCACCAAGGAATCCCACAGTGCACGCAGTCACCCCAGACTGATCCGAGACTGCACCCAGTAATCCCACATTGCACGCAGTCAAACTAGACTGATCCCAGACTGCACCCAGGAATCCCACAGTGCATGCAGTCACCCCAGACTGATCCCAGACTGCACCCAGGAATCCCACAGTGCACGCAGTCACACCAGACTGATCCCAGACTGCACCCAGGGATCCTACAGTGCACGCAGTCACCCCAGACTGATCCCAGACTGCACCCAGGAATCCCACAGTGCACGCAGTCACCCCAGACTGATCCCAGACTGCACCCAGGAATGCAGTCACCCCAGACTGATCCGAGACTGCACCCAGTAATCCAGTGCATGCAGTCACCCCAGACTGCACCCAGGAATCCAATAGTGCACGCAGTCACCCCAGACTGATCCCAGACTGCACCCAGGAATCATACAGTGCACCCAGTCACCCCAGACTGATCTCAGACTGCACCCAGGGATCCTACAGTGCATGCAGTCACACCAGACTGATCCCAGACTGCACCCAGGGATCCCGCAGTGCACGCAGTCACACCAGACTGATCCCAGACTGCACCCATGGAGACTACATTGCACACAGTCACCCCAGACTGATCCCAGACTGCACCCAGGAATCCTACAGTGCACGCAGTCACCCAAGAATGACCCCAGACTGCACCCAGGGTTCCTACAGTGCATGCAGTCACACCAGACTGATCCCAGACTGCACCCAGGATTCCTACAGTGCACGCAGTCACCCCAGGCTGATCCCAGACTGCACCCAGGGATCGTAAAGTGCATGCAGTCACCCAGACTGAACCCAGACTGCACCCAGAGATGCTACACTGCACGCATTCACGCCAGACTGATGCAAGACAGCACCCAGGGATCCGACAGTGCACCCAGTCAACCCAGACTGATCGCTGACTGCACCCAGGGATCCGACAGTGCACGCATTCACCCCAGACTGATCCCAGACTGCAGGCATGGATCCGACAGTGCACACAGTCACCACAGACTGATCCCAGACTGCTCACAAGGATCATACACTGCACCCAGTCACCCCAGATTGATCCCAGACTGCACCCAAGGATCCCAGGATGCACCCAGTCACCCCAGACTGATCCCAGACTGCACCCAGGAATCCTACAGTGCACGCAGTCACCCCAGACTGATCCCAGACTGCACCCAGTGATCCTACACTGCACCCAGTCACTCCAGACTGATCCCAGACTGCACCCACGGATCCCACAGTGCACGCAGTCACCCGTGACCTGTCACAGACTGCACCCAGGGATCCCAGAGTGCTCCCAGTTACCCCGACTGATCCCAGACTGCAACCAGGAAATCTACAGTGCACGCAGTTTCCCCAGATTGATCCCAGACTGCACCCAGGAATCCAACATTGCAAGCAGTCACCCCAGACTGATCCCAGACTGCACCCAGGGATCCTACAGTGCACGCAGTCACCCCAGACTGATCCCAGACTGCACCCAGGAATCCCAAAGTGCACGCAGTCACCCCAGACGGATCCCAGACTGCACCCAGTGATCCTACAGTGCACGCAGACACCCCAGACTGCATCCAGGCATCCTGCAGTGCACCCATTCACCGCAGACTGATCCTAGACTTCACCCAGCAATCCAACAGTGCACGCAGTCACCCGAGACTGATCCCAGACTGCACCCAGGAATCCTACAGTGCACCCAGTCACTCTAGACTGATCCCAGACTGCACCCAGGAATCCTACAGTGCATGCAGTCACCCCAGACTGATCCCAGACTGCACCCAGTGACCCGACAGTGCATGCAGTCACCGCAGTCTGGTCCTGGGTGCAGTCTGATCCCAGACTGCAACCAGGAATCCAACAGTGCATGCAGTGACCCCAGACTAATCCCAGACTGCACCCATGTATCCAACAGTGCACCCAGTCACCCCAGACTGCACCCAGGATTCCGACAGTGCATGCAGTAACTCCAGACTGATCCCAGACTGCACCCAGGGATCCAACTGTGCACGCAGTCCCCCCAGACTGAACCCTGACTGCACCCAGGGATCGTACAGTGCACGCAGTCACCCCAGACTGATCCCAGACTGCACCCAGGAAACCTACATTGCACGCAGTCACACCAGACTAATCCCAGGCTGCACCCAGGGATCCGACTGTGTACGCATTCACCCAAGACTGATCCCAGACTGCACCCAGGGATCCTATATGCACCCAGTCACTCCCGAATGATCCCAGACTGCACGCAGGGATCCCAGAATGCACCCAGTCACGCCAGACTGATCGCAGACTGCACCCAGGGATCCAACAGTGCACGCAGTCACCCCAGACTGATCCCTGACTGCACGCAGGGATCGTACAGTGCACGCAGTCACCCCAGACTGATCCCAGACTGCACCCAGGAAACCTACAGTGCACGCAGTCACACCAGACTGATCCCAGGCTGCACCCAGGGATCCTGCTATGTACGCATTCACCCCAGACTGATCCCAGACTGCACCCAGGGATCCTACAGTGCACGCAGTCACACCAGACTGATCCCAGACTGCAACAGCAATCCTACAGTGCACGCTGTCACCCCAGACTGATCCCAGACTGCACCCATGGAACCTGCAGTGCACGCTGTCACCCCAGACTGATCCCAGACTGCACCCATGGAACCTGCAGTGCACGCAGTCACCCCAGACTGAAACCAGACTGCACCCAGGAATCCTTCATTGCAAGCTGTCTCCCCAGACTGATCCCAGACTGCACACAGGGATCCTGCAGTGCACGCAGTCACACTAGACTGCAGCCAGGGATTATACAGTGCACACAGTCACCCCAGACTGAGCGCAGACTGGACACAGGGATCCTACAGTGCACGCAGTAACCCCAGACTGATCCCAGACTGCACCTAGGAATACTACATTGCACGCAGTCACCCCAGACTGATCCCAGACTGCACCCAGGGATCCTGCAGTGCACACAGTCACCCCAGACAGATCCCAAACTGCACCCAGGGATCCTGCAATGTACGCAGTCATCCCAGAATGATCCCAGACTGCACCCAGGGATCCAACAGTGCACGCAGTCACCCCAGACTGATCCCAGACTGCACCCAGGGATCCTGCAGTGCACACAGTCACCCCAGACTGATCCCAGACTGCACCAAGTGATCGGAAAGTGCACGCAGTCACCCCAGACTGATCCCCGACTGCACCCAGGGATCCTGCTATGTACGCATTCACCCCAGACTGATCCCAGACTGCACCCAGGGATCCTACAGTGCACGCAGTCACACCAGACTGATCCCAGACTGCAACAGCAATCCTACAGTGCACGCTGTCACCCCAGACTGATCCCAGACTGCACCCATGGAACCTGCAGTGCACGCTGTCACCCCAGACTGATCCCAGACTGCACCCATGGAACCTGCAGTGCACGCAGTCACCCTGACGATCCGGATTCTTTCCCCTCAGTCTGGTTCAGTAATAACTGAAGTCGAATACATTTTAAAGTTCAACACATCTTTAATAGCAGGGTTCTTAGTCTGCAGCATTGATTTGGACTCCTGATAGAGTCCCTCTATGCTGGCAGAGCAAGAACAAGAAACATACAGAAATCCACACGTTTTTATACAAATCAATAGGGTTGGAACATACTTAACGAGGGTCAACACCAATCATAAGCCGGGCATAGGTTGCCATGCGAGGTTACATTATTTCCGGCCAATCATAAATCGTCCATGTGCTGATCATGCTGCTGTTAGACATCAAAGGGGATAACTTCCTCACTTTCCAACTTGGAATGTTCTTCCCTGTTCCTTCTGTTCCTTATCTCCCAACCTGGAATGTCTTTCAACTTTGGCTAAGCTCGTTACCTATATTGATCTGCCATAAACATGGAGACATTCAGACCAGTCCTTGACTCACATCAAAGACCTATCATTGATAAGACAATGCAGGCCTGCTGACTAAGCAAACATATGGCCCAGCAGGAGGGCCAGGCCACTTGTATCAATCTCAGTTACTAACTAATTAACCCTTTCTAACCATTTTGCATTCTGCTTCTTTGCCACGTAGACATTTTAATATTTTACCGAAAACTGACCATGTAGGGATTCTCATTCCCCCCTTTTATCATATCATGATAACCAATTATTACGGTGCTCACTGGTTCTGCAGGTTCTGCAGCGCAGCAACATTTAAGTAAGCAATAAACTATAAGAATTATAACAATGAATATGACTAGCCCTTGAACTAGAGAAGTCCCAATAGAACACAGACATGTTTCATCAATACGCCTTTGTACTCTTATCTGTTCTCAGGAACAGACTCCTTCTAAACATCTCTCAAGTAGGCTGCGAATGTCCTTGGTCAGCTAAACCTATTCATGTTAGTTTGAAAAGGCTAACATAGTCAAATATCCTATGGTGCTTTATATTTTGTTTCCAGCCTAACTAGACTGAATGGTACCTTTTAGACCATTTTACACCTGTGAATTGGTGCCCTCCCCATTATATCCCTTAATCCAAATTCTCCCTACAATATCCCATTAGATGCTGTACCTCATCTTAACCAGGTTCCCTTCGTGTTGGCCACCAGTCCGGGTGGAAGAGAGGCAGAGCATCTGATAATCCTATCGAACTATAATTGTCTTCCCTTTTACATGCACCTTACCCCAGCGGGTGCTACTCCCAGTACCATTAAGATGTGTTCTTAGTTGAAACCACAGAGACAATGGGGACATTCTCACCCAGGCTCTGTTTTACTATCTTTGCCAAACCCTTCATCCTCTGCTTACATTTATTACATGCAATGAAAATCAAGAAGCACATTACAACAAACTGCACTACGACTAATACATATGAAATTAATCTAATCCAAGGATGGATCTGTATATTCAGTCCCAAATTCCAGAGGTCATTTCACCAGGTGGTGACTTTAATTTGGTCAATGTCATGCTTAATGTTTTTATTGTCCTGTTGTAGGTTATAATAAACCTTCTGGGAGAGGCGTATCTCCATTCGCAATGCTTCCAAGTATTTAGACAACAGGGGTGTCAGATACCCAAATGTGTCCTGATATGCTTTGAAGTCCTTTCTGACATTCTCAGAAACTTGTAAGGTGGTGAGGTTATGCCGATGTATCTCTACCAGTTCCTCGGGTCCAATCCGAACCAGGACTTCAGAAATGGAGTAGAATTCTGGACTTAAAATATCACAAGTTAGATTGGCATATTTAAACGTTTTCAAATTAGTTGTAACACAGTATTCGCCCTCTCCGGCATATACCACTTAAGTGGGTTTTAGATCCACCTCTAGGACCTCCATGGTACAGTTAAGATCCCGATTGGTACCGGTATTATTAAACCCACACTGTGCTTCTAGGCTGTGTCCAACACTATGTGGACACACAGTGACAGCATGTCTAGTAACACATCCCTTTAATTTTGTTCCAGCCAATCAGCTTAAATCTACGTCCTCTAGTTCTTGAACCCTCTGCTAGGGGAAACAGGTACTTCCTGTCTACTTTATCTGGGCCCCTCATAATCTTGTAATTTTGTATCCATCGTGCGGATATCTTCTAAATATTGTTTCTCCCAATTTTATTGTTCACTGACGGGAACCTAACCCTGAATTTTGGAAATCCAAATTACTGTGTCCCTTTTTACTTTAATTTCAGTCCTTTTGATTGATACCAGTGTTTCCTGACTGTTTCATTAATTAGTTGGTTTCTCTATGGACCATGTGTCAGTGCCTTGTTTAAAAGGATTTCTCACTCGCCTGGACCACATTAACCATTTTCCTGTTGTGCTGTTGTCAAGTAACTGAGCCTGTCTGAGACTCATTCTTCAATGTATCTTCTTCATGTATCTCCACATACTAGCAGCATCTCATAGGAATGAGCTTAGTGTTCTTGGATATTAACTTTCTGCTGGCCAGTCTCTTCTTCCTCATGGTATTTCCGAACATTTTCCATGGCACACATCATATGTCCTGTAGGATTCAGTCCTGTAAAAGCAACTGGTTTGTTTAAAGAGTGGTTGCAATAGCTCACCAGGCCATAGGCCTTTGTAATCATGTTCTTCATCCTGATCTCCATTTCAGATGATGGCAACATACATTTGTATCTTTTATGTCCACTGTAGCCACTCTTAGGTTTTCAGGTTATCTTATCAAAAAGATCAGGGGTATCTAGAGTGCTTATCTCCCCCTGCATGGTCCCGATGTCAGGGTAGTGGCCAGGCTATTGAGTGTAGTTTTCTCATTATTCATTATAGGCAAGGACACAAATATCTCCACGAGAAAGCTATCAATTTAATATTCTCAACTACACTTTCCTGACTTCCACTAGATTGTATATTTATGCCAGATTGATTTTTTATCATGCCCAATTCAATGACTTTAGAGAAATTCCCATATCTCCCCACCTCGAGCACTCTGTCTCGGAAGACAACAAATAGGTTAAAACAAAACAAATCAAAATGTTTTCAAAAGAAGAGAATCAGGTTGATATCACCACGCTGTGACATTTGGTATCCGCTGATGTCTGCAGCTAAAGTCTTAAATCTTTAACACCACTGGATCGTTTCCTGCACCAGATTTCTCCAGAAAAGGTTGCACCGTAACTTTGTAACTACTCTTGGTAATCCTGCACCATCAACACTCACGTGGTCCCAAAAAAAAACCAGGGTCACCTGTTTTAAAAGAAACACAGAAAATCCATTGCGGCTCTTCTTGAGAGCCCAAGTGATTAATTTGTCAAATCTTCATTTATTATTTATTTATCCAAAGGAATAATCCCTATACCCAAAACAAATTTAGAAAACAAAACAGGAGAGAGAATTTGCCTAGTTCCACTCTCTCCCTCTCTCTGAAGCACGCAGCCTGTCTGAAATAAACACTGTCTCTTCCACATGCAGATCTACGCAGGGCTGCAGACTGGAATTTCTAACTCCAAGTCCTAATCTCTGTGTTTTCAAGATGTAACCACATTAAGCAGATATCATTAGCAGCCGCCTGCTAAGATACGTTATATTCCTCTTTTATTAATTTATTAATGGTTTGGGCATGTGTTTCTAGCACTGTAGCTATCCTTTGCAAATATATGGTCAGCATTTGATCCTCAGACAATTCCTTATCTGTATTTTCATTTATCTTTTAATATATCTTTAATGCAAGACCCTAAATCTCTGACCTTTTGATCTAATGTTGTCAAATCAATGGTGTTAACAACTGAGGCAAAGGCAGTTGCTATATCACTTATCACAGATCTTTACGTCTCCCTATTTGCCTATCTCTTTTTACGATGTCCACCTCCATTCCATGTGGCTCTTTGTTTTAACACTTGAGTTAGGAGTGTTGATCTAATTGTTGAGTTTTCTTAGCAGTCTCAATGCGAGTTATATAATTTGTCAGGGAAGGTCTCCCCTCTTTGGTCAGATCTTGTATTCTACTATTAATTTCAAATAAAATTGAATAGCCCCAGAACTTGTCAAAACTTCCTTATCATACTGTGGCAGGGTAAAACTGATAGGCGTTTAGTACCCTGTGTCAGTACATAGCTCAAGTAATGGACTTCCAATTGTCTAACCTATGCTTCCTTTTCATATGATTTGTTTTACATTCCTTTCTTATCAATTTTTCACAGTAGCGTGAAAACTTATATCTCAGTCAATTGTAGCCTTTGGCATTTCCGAGTGATTGGGACAATTTTACTAATATAACCTATACCAATTGTTACCCCATGTTCACCTGTGTTCTGGGCAAGCCTCAGACAGTTCTCAACCGTCAACCGACTGGGTCATTTCTATCTGTTTGAACTGGTCTTGGCATGACAGTCTGGCTTCTTGGGATGGAAGGGGTTAATATTAACTTGCTCTTGTGGTAGGAGTAACTTGATCCTTCTCCCTTTTGAGATTAAGTTCCCACCTTCAAAATTTCACTTCACACAGGTTTGACTGATTTTTTTACTTCTCACATTTGTGGATTGCTTTATACTATATTTTTGCACACTATTTTTTCACATACTTTTAGTGGATCTGATTATAATCAACGCTGCGAGCTGTTCCAGCTTTCCGACTTTTCCTATCACAATGATACCAGATAGTTTTTTTAATGTATCCCGTTAATTTTTAACCTCTTTTTAAACCACAGCCAATCACAAAATAAACATTCAAAATGCCAATTTTTTGAAGATCCCATGTCTGGAATTTAACATGCCCACACTTTATAAGAACCAGAATTTAATAGGTCACTTAACCTCAATAACTCCAATTTTAATTCAGCAGTATCAGAATTAAACACACGACAAGACAGATACATTACACAAAGGAAGAAAACACACAAGACACAGTAAGAAGGGGGCGTGGCCCACAACACCGACAAAAAAAACACTGATCAAAGACAGGCTTTTTAAAGGGACAGTACACTTACACAACAAAACCTTTCTCTTTCGGGTCTCTGTCTTTTAAACATTTGTCTAGTCACTTAATTCTATCCATATTTTTTTACAGTACTGTCTCCATAAAGCAATTAGTTCTTTGGCTGAGGTACCTCTGTTATTTTTCCAAATTAATTCCTGAGCCTTTTTTTCGGCATCTAAGTTTTATCAATAGTTCCTGTTTATAGCCAATCATCAGGAACTTAAACCCTGACTACCCTCAGTGATATTAACCACTGACCTACCGCTTACAAGTTATTCCCTCAGTGATATTCGACCACTGACCTCCTCCTGCTATTTCTGTGTATTCGCCAGACTGACCTGAATCTTGTAAGGACGCACACGAGTGTTAGCGATTGGACGATTCATCGTCAGACTGACGGATTGGAGGAAAACCGACATAGTAAATTAAGACTACTTACATCGGGGCGCCATTTCCTTCCTCCGTGTCTGAGATAATCCGCCTCTTACTCCGCGAACTCTCGGTGAACGACCGTTAAGATCCCACCGCTGCCACCAAATGACGATCCGGATTCTTTCCCCTCAGTCTGGTTCAGTAATAACTGAAGTCGAATACATTTTAAAGTTCAACACATCTTTAATAGCAGGGTTCTTAGTCTGCAGCATTGATTTGGACTCCTGATAGAGTCCCTCTATGCTGGCAGAGAAAGAACAAAAACATACAGAAATCCACACCTTTTTATACAAAGCAATAGGGTTGGAACATACTTAACGAGGGTCAACACCAATCATAAGCCGGGCATAGGTTGCCATGCGAGGTTACATTATTTCCGGCCAATCATAAATCGTCCATGTGCTGATCATGCTGCTGTTAGACATCAAAGGGGATAACTTCCTCACTTTCCAACTTGGAATGTTCTTCCCTGTTCCTTCTGTTCCTTATCTCCCAACCTGGAATGTCTTTCAACTTTGGCTAAGCTCGTTACCTATATTGATCTGCCATAAACATGGAGACATTCAGACCAGTCCTTGACTCACATCAAAGACCTATCATTGATAAGACAATGCAGGCCTGCTGACTAAGCAAACATATGGCCCAGCAGGAGGGCCAGGCCACTTGTATCAATCTCAGTTACTAACTAATTAACCCTTTCTAACCATTTTGCATTCTGCTTCTTTGCCACGTAGACATTTTAATATTTTACCGAAAACTGACCACGTAGGGATTCTCAACCCCAGACTGAAACCAGACTGCACCCAGGAATCCTTCATTGCAAGCTGTCTCCCCAGACTGATCCCAGACTGCACACAGGGATCCTGCAGTGCACGCAGTCACACCAGACTGCAGCCAGGGATTATACAGTGCACACAGTCACCCCAGACTGAGCGCAGACTGGACACAGGGATCCTACAGTGCACGCAGTAACCCCAGACTGATCCCAGACTGCACCTAGGAATACTACATTGCACGCAGTCACCCCAGACTGATCCCAGACTGCACCCAGGGATCCTGCAGTGCACACAGTCACCCCAGACAGATCCCAAACTGCACCCAGGGATCCTGCAATGTACGCAGTCATCCCAGAATGATCCCAGACTGCACCCAGGGATCCAACAGTGCACGCAGTCACCCCAGACTGATCCCAGACTGCACCCAGGGATCCTGCAGTGCACACAGTCACCCCAGACTGATCCCAGACTGCACCCAGTGATCCCAGAGTGCACCCAGTCATCCCAGACTGATCCCAGACTGCACCAAGTGATCGGAAAGTGCACGCAGTCACCCCAGACTGATCCCCGACTGCACCCAGGGATCCTAGAGTGCACCCAGTCACCCCAGACTGATCCCAGACTGCACCCTGGGATCCCACAGTGCACGCAGTCACCCCAGACCTGTCCAAGACTGCACTTGGCGATTCCAGAGTGCACCAAGTCACCCCGACTGATCCCGGACTGCACGCAGGAAATCTACACTGCAGGCAGTCACCCCAGATTGATCCCAGACTGCACCCAGGGATCCTACAGTGCACGCAGTCACCCCAGACTGATCCCAGACTGCATCAAGGGATTCGACACTGCACCCAGTTACCCCAGACTAATCCCAGTCTGCACCCATGGATCCGACAGTGCACACAGTCACCCCAGACTGATCCCAGACTGCAACCATGAATCCTACAGTGCACGCAGTAAACCCAGACTGATCCCAGACTGCACTCAGGGAGCCTGCAGTGCACGCAGTCACCCCAGACTGATCCCAGACTGCACCCAGTGATCCTACAGTGCACGCAGTCACCCCAGACTGCACCCAGGAATCCTGCAATGCACGCAGTCACCCCAGATTGACCCCAGACTGCACCCAGGGATCCTACACTGCACCCAGTCACCCCAGACTATTCCCAGACTGCACCCAGGAAACCTACATTGCAAGCAGTCACACCAGACTGATCCCAGACTGCACCCAGGGATCCCACTATGCACGCAGTCACCCCAGACAGATCCCAGACTGCACCCAGGGATCCTAGAGTGCACCCAGTCACCCCAGACAGATCCCAGACTGCACCCAGGGATCCTAGAGTGCACCAGGTCACCCCAGACTGATCCCAGACTGCACCCAGGGATCCCACAGTGCACGCAGTCACCCCAGACCTGTCCCAGACTGCACCTAGCGATTCCAGCGTGCACCAAGTCACCCCGACTGATCCCGGACTGCACCCAGGAAATCTGCAGTGCAGGCAGTCACCCCAGATTGATCCCAGGCTGCACCCAGGGATCCTACAGTGCACGCAGTCACCCCAGACTGATCCCAGACTGCACCCAGGGATCCTACATTGCACGCAGTCACCCCAGACTGATCCCAGACTGCACCCAGGGATTCGACACTGCACGCAGTTACCCCAGACTAATCCCAATCTGCACCCATGTATCCGACAGTGCACACAGTCACCCCAGACTGATCCCAGACTGCAACCATGAATCCTACAGTGCACGCAGTAAACACAGACTGATCCCAGACTGCACTCAGGGAGCCTACAGTGCACGCAGTCACCCCAGACTGATCCCAGACTGCACCCAGTGATCCTACAGTGCACGCAGTCACCCCAGACTGATCCCAGACTGCACCCAGTGATCCTACAGTGCACGCAGTCACCCCAGACTGCACCCAGGAATCCTGCAATGCACGCAGTCACCCCAGACTGATCCCAGACTGCACCCAGGGAACGTAAGTGCACGCAGTCACCCCAGACTGATCCCAGACTGCACCCAGGGATCCTACACTTCACGCAGTCACACCAGACTGCTCCCAGACTGCACCCAGGGATCCTACAGTGCACGCAGTAACCCCAGTCTTTCCCCAGACTGCACCCATGGATGCTACAGTGCACGTAGTCACCCCAGACAGATCCCAGACTGCACCCAGGAATCCTGCAGTGCACGCAGTCACCACACACTGATCCCAGACTGCACCCAGTGATCCTACAGTGCACGCAGTCACCCCAGACTGATCCCAGACTGCACCCAGGGATCCTATATGCACCCAGTCACTCCCGAATGATCCCAGGCTGCACGCAGGGATCCCAGAATGCACCCAGTCACGCCAGACTGATCGCAGACTGCACCCAGGGATCCAACAGTGCACGCAGTCACCCCAGACTGATCCCTGACTGCACGCAGGGATCGTACAGTGCACGCAGTCACCCCAGACTGATCCCAGACTGCACCCAGGGATCCTGCTATGTACGCATTCACCCCAGACTGATCCCAGACTGCACCCAGGGATCCTACAGTGCACGCAGTCACACCAGACTGATCCCAGACTGCAACAGCAATCCTACAGTGCACGCTGTCACCCCAGACTGATCCCAGACTGCACCCATGGAACCTGCAGTGCACGCTGTCACCCCAGACTGATCCCAGACTGCACCCATGGAACCTGCAGTGCACGCAGTCACCCCAGACTGAAACCAGACTGCACCCAGGAATCCTTCATTGCAAGCTGTCTCCCCAGACTGATCCCAGACTGCACACAGGGATCCTGCAGTGCACGCAGTCACACCAGACTGCAGCCAGGGATTATACAGTGCACACAGTCACCCCAGACTGAGCGCAGACTGGACACAGGGATCCTACAGTGCACGCAGTAACCCCAGACTGATCCCAGACTGCACCTAGGAATACTACATTGCACGCAGTCACCCCAGACTGATCCCAGACTGCACCCAGGGATCCTGCAGTGCACGCAGTCACCCCAGACTGATCCCAGACTGCACCCAGGGATCCTGCAGTGCACACAGTCACCCCAGACAGATCCCAAACTGCACCCAGGGATCCTGCAATGCACGCAGTCATCCCAGAATGATCCCAGACTGCACCCAGGGATCCAACAGTGCACGCAGTCACCCCAGACTGATCCCAGACTGCACCCAGGGATCCTGCAGTGCACACAGTCACCCCAGACTGATCCCAGACTGCACCCAGTGATCCCAGAGTGCACCCAGTCATCCCAGACTGATCCCAGACTGCACCAAGTGATCGGAAAGTGCACGCAGTCACCCCAGACTGATCCCCGACTGCACCCAGGGATCCTGCTATGTACGCATTCACCCCAGACTGATCCCAGACTGCACCCAGGGATCCTACAGTGCACGCAGTCACACCAGACTGATCCCAGACTGCAACAGCAATCCTACAGTGCACGCTGTCACCCCAGACTGATCCCAGACTGCACCCATGGAACCTGCAGTGAACGCTGTCACCCCAGACTGATCCCAGACTGCACCCATGGAACCTGCAGTGCACGCAGTCACCCCAGACTGAAACCAGACTGCACCCAGGAATCCTTCATTGCAAGCTGTCTCCCCAGACTGATCCCAGACTGCACACAGGGATCCTGCAGTGCACGCAGTCACACCAGACTGCAGCCAGGGATTATACAGTGCACACAGTCACCCCAGACTGAGCGCAGACTGGACACAGGGATCCTACAGTGCACGCAGTAACCCCAGACTGATCCCAGACTGCACCTAGGAATACTACATTGCACGCAGTCACCCCAGACTGATCCCAGACTGCACCCAGGGATCCTGCAGTGCACACAGTCACCCCAGACAGATCCCAAACTGCACCCAGGGATGCTGCAATGTACGCAGTCATCCCAGAATGATCCCAGACTGCACCCAGGGATCATGCAGTGCACACAGTCACCCCAGACTGATCCCAGACTGCACCCAGTGATCCCAGAGTGCACCCAGTCATCCCAGACTGATCCCAGACTGCACCAAGTGATCGGAAAGTGCACGCAGTCACCCCAGACTGATCCCCGACTGCACCCAGGGATCCTAGAGTGCACCCAGTCACCCCAGACTGATCCCAGACTGCACCCTGGGATCCCACAGTGCTGGCAGTCACCCCAGACCTGTCCAAGACTGCACCTGGCGATTCCAGAGTGCACCAAGTCACCCCGACTGATCCCGGACTGCACGCAGGAAATCTACACTGCAGGCAGTCACCCCAGATTGATCCCAGACTGCACCCAGGGATCCTACAGTGCACGCAGCCACCCCAGACTGATCCCAGACTGCACACAGGGATACTACATTGCACGCAGTCACCCCAGACTGATCCCAGACTGCATCAAGGGATTCGACACTGCACCCAGTTACCCCAGACTAATCCCAGACTGCAACCATGAATCCTACAGTGCACGCAGTAAACACAGACTGATCCCAGACTGCACTCAGGGAGCCTACAGTGCACGCAGTCACCCCAGACTGATCCCAGACTGCACCCAGTGATCCTACAGTGCACGCAGTCACCCCAGACTGCACCCAGGAATCCTGCAATGCACGCAGTCACCCCAGACTGATCCCAGACTGCACCCAGGGAACGTAAGTGCACGCAGTCACACCAGACTGATCCCAGACTACACCCAGGGATCCTACACTTCACGCAGTCACACCAGACTGCTCCCAGACTGCACCCAGGGATCCTACAGTGCACGCAGTAACCCCAGTCTTTCCCCAGACTGCACCCATGGATGCTACAGTGCACGTAGTCACCCCAGACTGATCCCAGACTGCACCCAGGAATCCTGCAGTGCACGCAGTCACCACAGACTGATCCCAGACTGCACCCAGTGATCCTACAGTGCACGCAGTCACCCCAGACTGATCCCAGACTGCACCCAGGAATCCTGCAGTGCACGCAGTCACCCCAGACTGATCCCAGACTGCATCAAGGGATTCGACACTGCACCCAGTTACCCCAGACTAATCCCAGTCTGCACCCATGGATCCGACAGTGCACACAGTCACCCCAGACTGATCCCAGACTGCAACCATGAATCCTACAGTGCACGCAGTAAACACAGACTGATCCCAGACTGCACTCAGGGAGCCTGCAGTGCACGCAGTCACCCCAGACTGATCCCAGACTGCACCCAGTGATCCTACAGTGCACGCAGTCACCCCAGACTGCACCCAGGAATCCTGCAATGCACGCAGTCACCCCAGATTGACCCCAGACTGCACCCAGGGAACGGAAGGGCAGGCAGTCACCCCAGACTGATCCCAGACTGCAACCAGGGATCCTACACTGCACCCAGTCACCCCAGACTATTCCCAGACTGCACCCAGGAAACCTACATTGCAAGCAGTCACACCAGACTGATCCCAGACTGCACCCAGGGATCCCACTATGCACGCAGTCACCCCAGACAGATCCCAGACTGCACCCAGGGATCCTAGAGTGCACCCAGTCACCCCAGACAGATCCCAGACTGCACCCAGGGATCCTAGAGTGCACCAGGTCACCCCAGACTGATCCCAGACTGCACCCAGGGATCCCACAGTGCACGCAGTCACCCCAGACCTGTCCCAGACTGCACCTAGCGATTCCAGCGTGCACCAAGTCACCCCGACTGATCCCGGACTGCACCCAGGAAATCTGCAGTGCAGGCAGTCACCCCAGATTGATCCCAGGCTGCACCCAGGGATCCTACAGTGCACGCAGTCACCCCAGACTGATCCCAGACTGCACCCAGGGATCCTACATTGCACGCAGTCACCCCAGACTGATCCCAGACTGCACCCAGGGATTCGACACTGCACGCAGTTACCCCAGACTAATCCCAATCTGCACCCATGTATCCGACAGTGCACACAGTCACCCCAGACTGATCCCAGACTGCAACCATGAATCCTACAGTGCACGCAGTAAACACAGACTGATCCCAGACTGCACTCAGGGAGCCTACAGTGCACGCAGTCACCCCAGACTGATCCCAGACTGCACCCAGTGATCCTACAGTGCACGCAGTCACCCCAGACTGCACCCAGGAATCCTGCAATGCACGCAGTCACCCCAGACTGATCCCAGACTGCACCCAGGGAACGTAAGTGCACGCAGTCACACCAGACTGATCCCAGACTACACCCAGGGATCCTACACTTCACGCAGTCACACCAGACTGCTCCCAGACTGCACCCAGGGATCCTACAGTGCACGCAGTAACCCCAGTCTTTCCCCAGACTGCACCCATGGATGCTACAGTGCACGTAGTCACCCCAGACTGATCCCAGACTGCACCCAGGAATCCTGCAGTGCACGCAGTCACCACAGACTGATCCCAGACTGCACCCAGTGATCCTACAGTGCACGCAGTCACCCCAGACTGATCCCAGACTGCACCCAGGAATCCTGCAGTGCACGCAGTCACCCCAGACTGATCCCAGACTGCACCCAGGAATCCTACAGTGCACGCAGTCACCCCAGACTGATCCCAGACTGCACCCAGGGACCCTACAGTGCACGCAGTCATCCCAGACTGATCCCAGACAGCAGCCACGGATCCTACAGTGCAGCCAGTCACCCCAGACTGATCCCAGACAACTCCCAGGAATCCTACAGTGCAGGCAATAATCCCAGACTAATCCCGGACTGCACCCATGGATACTACATTGCACGCAGTCACCCCAGACTGATCCCAGACGGCACCCAGGAAACCGACAGTGCACGCAATCACCCCACACTGATCCCAGACTGCACACAGGAAACTTGCAGTGCAAGCAGTCACCCCAGACTGATCCCAGACTGAACCCAGGAATCCTACAGAGCACGCAGTCACCCCAGACTGATCCCAGACTGCACCCAGGGATCCCAGAGTGCACCCAGTCTCGCCAGACTGATCCCAGACTGCACCCAGGAATTCTACAGTGCACGCAGTAACCCCAGACTGATCCCAGACTGCACCCATGAATCCTACATTGCAGGCAGTCACCCAAGACTGATCCCAGACTGCACCCAGGGATCCTAATCTGCACGCATTCACCCCAGACTGATCCCAGACTGCACCCCGGGATCCTACAGTGTACGCAGTCTCCCCAGACTGATCCCAGACTGCACCCAGGGATCCCAGAATGCACCCAGTCTCGCCAGACTGATCCCAGACTGCACCCAGGAATAATACAGTGCACGCAGTCACCGCAGATTGATCACAGACTGCACCCAGGGATCCTGGAGTGCACGCAGTCACCCAAGACTGATTCCAGACTGCACCCAGGGATCCCAGAGTGCACCCAGTCTCGACAGACTGATCCCAGACTGCACCCAGGAATTCTACAGTGCACGCAGTCACCTCAGACTGATCCCAGACTGCACCGAGGGATCCCAGAGTGCACGCAGTCTACCCAGACTGATCCCAGACTGCACCCAGGGATCATACAGAGCACGCAGTCATCCCAGACTGATCCCAGACTGCACCCAGGGATCCTACAGTGCACACAGTCACCCCAGACTGATCCCAGACTGCACCCAGGGATCCTACAGTGCACGCAGTCAACCCAGACTGATCCCAGACTGCACCCAGGGATCCTACAGTGCACGCAGTCATCCCAGACTGATCCCAGAATGCAGCCACGGAACCTACACTGCACCCAGTCACCCCAGACTGATCCCAGACAACACCCAGGAATCCTACAGTGCAGGCAATAATCCCAGACTAATCCCAGAATGCACCCATGGATCCTACAGTGCACGCAGTCACCCCAGACTGACACCAGACTGCACACCCAGTAATCCTACATGCACCCAGTCACCCCAGACTGATCCCAGACGGCACCCAGGAACCCGACAGTGCACGCAATCACCCCACACTGATCCCAGACTGCACCCAGGAATCCGACAGAGCATGCAGTCACACCAGACTGATCCCAGACTGCACCCAGGGATCCCAGAGTGCACCCAGTCTCGCCAGACTGATCCCAGACTGCACCCAGGAATTCTACAGTGCACGCAGTCACCCCAGACTGATCCCAGACTGCACCCAGGGATCGCACAGTCCACGCAGTCTCCCCAGATTGATCCCAGTCTGCACCCAGGGATCGTACAGTGCACGCAGTCTCCCCAGACTGATCCCAGACTGCACCCAGGGATCCTACAGTGCACTCAGTAACCCCAGACTGATCCCAGACTGCACCCAGGAATCCTCCATTGCAGGCAGTCACCCCAGACTGATCCCAGACTACATCCAGGGATCCTACTGTGCACGCAGTCACCCTAGACTGATCACAGACTTAACCCAGGGATCCCAGAGTGCACGCAGTCACCCCAGACTGATCCCAGACTGCACCCAGGGATCCCAGATGGCACGCACTCACCCAGACTGATCCCAGACTGAACCCAGGGATTCCAGAGTGCACAAAGTCATCCCAGACTGATTCCAAACTGCAGCCAGGAATTCTACAGTGCACGCAGTCACCCCAGACTGATCCCAGACTTCACCCTGGGATCGGACAGTGCACGCAGTCACCGCAGACTGATCACAGACTGCACCCAGGGATCCTGGAGTGCACGCAATCAACCCACACTGATCCCAGACTGCACCCAGGAATCCTACAGAGCACGCAGTCTCGCCAGACTGATCCCAGACTGCACCCATGAATTCTACAGTGCACGCAGTCACCCCAGACTGATCCCAGACTGCACCCAGGGATCGGACAGTGCACGCAGTCACCGCAGACTGATCACAGACTGCACCCAGGGATCCTGGAGTGCACGCAGTCACCCCAGACTGTTCCCAGACTGCACCCAGGGATCCCAGATTGCACCCAGTCTCGCTAGACTGATCCCAGACTGCACCCAGGAATTCTACAGTGCACGCAGTCACCCCAGAATGATCCCAGACTGCACCCAGGGATCCCAGAGTGCACGCAGTCTACCCAGACTGATCCCAGACTGCACCCAGGGATCATACAGAGCACGCACTCACCCCAGAATGATCCCAGACTGCACCCAGGGATCCTGCAGTGCACGCAGTCAACCCAGACTGCACCCAGGGATCCCAGAGTGCACGCAGTCTTCCCAGACTGATCCCAGACTGCACCCAGGGATCCTAAAATGCACCCAGTCACCCCAGACTGATCCAAGACTGCACCCAGGGATCCCAGAGTGCACACAGTCACGCCAGACTGATCCCAGACTGCACCCTGGAATTCTACAGTTCACGCAGTCACTCCTGACTGAACCCAGACTGCACCCAGTGATCGAACAGTGCATGCAGTCTCCCCAGACTGATCCCAGACTGCACCCAGGGATCCGACAGTGCACTCAGTAACCCCAGACTGATCCCAGACTGCACCCATGAATCCTACAGTGCAGGCAGTCACCCCAGACTGATCCCAGACTGCACCCAGGGATCGCACAGTGCACACAGTCTCCCCAGACTGATCCCATTCTGCACCCAGGGATCGTACAGTGCACGCAGTCTCCCCAGACTGATCCCAGACTGCACCCAGGGATCCTACAGTGCACTCAGTAAACCGAGACTGATCCCAGACAGCACCCAGGAAACCGGCAGTGCACGCAGTCACCCCAGACTGATCCCAGACTGCACCCAGGAATTCTACAGAGCACGCAGTCACCCCAGACTGATCCAAGACTGCACCCAGGGATACTGCACTGCACGCAGTCATCCCAGACTGATCCCAGACTGCACCCAGGGTTCCCAGTGTGCACGCAGTCCACCTGGACTGATCCCAGACTGCACCCAGGGATCTGAAAATGCACCCAGTCACCCCAGACTTAACCCAGACTGCACCCAGGGATACCAGATTGCACCCAGTTTCGCCAGACTGATCCCAGACTGCGCCCAGGAATTCTACAGTGCACGCAGTCTCCCCAGACTGATCCAAGTCTGCACCCAGGGATCGGACAGTGCACGCAGTCACCCCAGACTGATCTCAGACTGCACCCAGGGATCCTGGAGTGCACGCAGTCACCACAGACTGATCCCAGACTGCACCCATGATGCTACAGTGCACGCAGTCACCCCAGACTGATCCCAGAATGCACCCAGTGATCCTACAGTGCACGCAGTCACCCCAGACTGATCCCAGACTGCACCCAGGAATCCTGCAGTGCACGCAGTCATCCCAGACTGATCCCAGACTGCACCCATGGATCCTACTGTGCACGCAGTCACCCCAGACTGATCCCAGACTGCACCCAGGAATCTAACAATGCATGCAGTCACCCCAGACTGATCCTAGACTGCACCCATGGATCCTACAGTGCACGCAGTCACCCCAGACTGATCCCAGACTGCACCCAGGAATCCTCCATTGCAGGCAGTCACCCCAGACTGATCCCAGACTACATCCAGGGATCCTACTGTGCACGCAGTCACCCTAGACTGATCACAGACTTAACCCAGGGATCCCAGAGTGCACGCAGTCACCCCAGACTGATCCCAGACTGCACCCAGGGATACCAGATTGCACGCAGTCACCCAGACTGATCCCAGACTGAACCCAGGGATTCCAGAGTGCAAAAAGTCATCCCAGACTGATTCCAAACTGCACCCATGGATCCTACAGTGCACGCAGTCACCCCAGACTGATCCCAGACTGCACCCATGGATCCTACAGTGCACGCAGTCACCCCAGACTGATCCCAGACTGCACCCAGGAATCTAACAATGCATGCAGTCACCCCAGACTGATCCTAGACTGCACCCATGGATCCTACAGTGCACGCAGTCACCCCAGACTGATCCCAGACTGCACCCAGGAATCCGACATTGCACGCAGTCACCACAGACTGATCCCAGACTGCACCCAGGAATCCTACAGAGCACGCACTCACCCCAGACAGATCCCAGACTGCACCCAGGGAACCTACAGTGCACGCAGTCACACCAGACTGATCCCAGACTGCACCCAGGGATCCTAATGTGCACGCATTCACCCATAACTGATCCCAGACTGCACCCAGGGATCCTGCAGTGCACCCAATCACGCCAGACTGATCCCAGACAGAAACCAGGGATCACACATTGCACGCAGTAACCCCTGACCTGTCCCAGACTGCACCCAGGGATCCCAGAGTGCACCCAATCACCCCGACTGATCCCAGACTGCACCCAGGAAATCTACAGTGCACGCAGTTAACCCAGACTGATCCGAGACTGCACCCAGGGATCCTGCAGTGCACGCAGTCACCGCAGACTAATCCCAGACAGCACCCATGTATCCTACAGTGCACACAGTCATCCCAGACTGATCCCAGACTGCACCCTGGGTTCCTACAGTGCACCCAGTCACCCCAGACGGAGCCCAGACTGCACACAGGGATTCTACAGTGCACGCAGTAACCCCAGACAGATCCCAAACTGCACCCAGGTATCCTGCAGTACACGCAGTCACCCCAGACTGATCCCAGACTGCACCCACGGATCCTACAATGCAGCCAGTCACACTAGACTGATTCCAGACTGCACCCAGGAAATCTACATTGCACGCAGTCACCCCAGACTGATCCCAGACTGCAGCCACGGATCCTACAGTGCACGCAGTAACTCCTGACTGATCCCAGACTGCACCCAGGGATCCTACATTGCACGCAGTCAACCCAGACTGCACCCAGGAATCCTGCAGTGCACGCAGTAACCCTAGGCTGATCCCAGACTGCACCCAGGGATCCGACATTGCACGCAGTCACCCCAGACTGATCCAGACTGCACCCAGGAATCCTACAGAGCACGCACTCGCCCCACACAGATCCCAGACTGCACCCAGGGATCCTAAAATGCACCCAGTCACCCCAGACTGATCCCAGACTGCACCCAGGGATGCCAGAGTGCACCCAGTCACCCCAAACTGATCCCAGACTTCACCCAGGAATCCGACATTGCACGCAGTCACCCCAGAACTTTCCCAGACTGCACCCAGGGATGCCAGAGTGCACCCAGTCACCCCAAACTGATCCCAGACTTCACCCAGGAATCCGACATTGCACGCAGTCACCCCAGACTGATCCCAGACTGCACCCAGTTATCCTACATTGCAGGCAGTCACCCCAGACGAATCCCAGAATGCACCCATGGATCGTACAGTGCACGCATTCATCCCAGACTGATCCCAGACTGCACCCAGTAATCCTAAATGCAGCCAGTCACCCCAGACTGATCCCAGACTGCACCCAGTAATCCTACATGCACCCTGTCACCCCAGACTGATGCCAGACTGCACCCAGGGATCGGACAGTGCACGCAGTCAACCCAGACTGCACCCAGTAAACCTACAGTGCAATCAGTCACCCCAGACTGATCCCAGACTGCACCCAGGGATCCTACAGTTCACGCAGTAACCCCAGACTGATCCCAGACGGCACCCAGGGATCCTGCAGTGCACGCAGTCACCCCAGACTGATCCCAGACGGCAGACACGGATCCCAGAGTGCACCACGTCATCCCAGACTGATCCCAGACTGCAACCAGGAAATCTACTGTGCACGCAGTCACCCCAGCCTGATCCCAGACTGCACCCAGGATTCCTACAGTGCACGCAGTCCCCACAGACTGATCCCAGACTGCACCCAGGGATCCTAAAGTGCACCCAGACACCCCGGACTGATCCCAGACTGCACCCACGGATCCCAGAGTGCACCCAGTCACCCCAGACTGATCCCAGACTGCACCCACGGATCCTACAATGCACACAGTCAACCCAGACTGATCCCAGACTGCACCCAGGGATCCTACAGTGGACGCAGTCACCCCAGACTGATCCCAGACTTCACCCACGGATCGTACAATGCACCCAGTCACCCCAGACTGATCACAGACTGCACCCAGGGATCCCAGAATGCACCCAGTCACCCCAGACTGTTCACAGACTGCACCCAGGGATCCTGCAGTGCACGGAGTCACCGCAGATTGATCCCAGACTGCACCCAGGGATCGTACAGTGCACGCAGTCACCCCAGACTGATCCCAGACTGCACCCAGGAATCCTCCATTGCAGGCAGTCACCCCAGACTGATCCCAGACTACATCCAGGGATCCTACTGTGCACGCAGTCACCCTAGACTGATCACAGACTTAACCCAGGGATCCCAGAGTGCACGCAGTCACCCCAGACTGATCCCAGACTGCACCCAGGGATCCCAGATTGCACGCAGTCACCCAGACTGATCCCAGACTGAACCCAGGGATTCCAGAGTGCAAAAAGTCATCCCAGACTGATTCCAAACTGCACCCATGGATCCTACAGTGCACGCAGTCACCCCAGACTGATCCCAGACTGCACCCATGGATCCTACAGTGCACGCAGTCACCCCAGACTGATCCCAGACTGCACCCAGGAATCTAACAATGCATGCAGTCACCCCAGACTGATCCTAGACTGCACCCATGGATCCTACAGTGCACGCAGTCACCCCAGACTGATCCCAGACTGCACCCAGGAATCCGACATTGCACGCAGTCACCACAGACTGATCCCAGACTGCACCCAGGAATCCTACAGAGCACGCACTCACCCCAGACAGATCCCAGACTGCACCCAGGGAACCTACAGTGCACGCAGTCACACCAGACTGATCCCAGACTGCACCCAGGGATCCTAATGTGCACGCATTCACCCATAACTGATCCCAGACTGCACCCAGGGATCCTGCAGTGCACCCAATCACGCCAGACTGATCCCAGACAGAAACCAGGGATCACACATTGCACGCAGTAACCCCTGACCTGTCCCAGACTGCACCCAGGGATCCCAGAGTGCACCCAGTCACCCCGACTGATCCCAGACTGCACCCAGGAAATCTACAGTGCACGCAGTTAACCCAGACTGATCCGAGACTGCACCCAGGGATCCTGCAGTGCACGCAGTCACCGCAGACTAATCCCAGACAGCACCCATGTATCCTACAGTGCACACAGTCATCCCAGACTGATCCCAGACTGCACCCTGGGTTCCTACAGTGCACCCAGTCACCCCAGACGGAGCCCAGACTGCACACAGGGATTCTACAGTGCACGCAGTAACCCCAGACAGATCCCAAACTGCACCCAGGTATCCTGCAGTACACGCAGTCACCCCAGACTGATCCCAGACTGCACCCACGGATCCTACAATGCAGCCAGTCACACTAGACTGATTCCAGACTGCACCCAGGAAATCTACATTGCACGCAGTCACCCCAGACTGATCCCAGACTGCAGCCACGGATCCTACAGTGCACGCAGTAACTCCTGACTGATCCCAGACTGCACCCAGGGATCCTACATTGCACGCAGTCACCCCAGACTGCACCCAGGAATCCTGCAGTGCACGCAGTAACCCTAGGCTGATCCCAGACTGCACCCAGGGATCCGACATTGCACGCAGTCACCCCAGACTGATCCAGACTGCACCCAGGAATCCTACAGAGCACGCACTCGCCCCACACAGATCCCAGACTGCACCCAGGGATCCTAAAATGTAACCAGTCACCCCAGACTGATCCCAGACTGCACCCAGGGATGCCAGAGTGCACCCAGTCACCCCAAACTGATCCCAGACTTCACCCAGGAATCCGACATTGCACGCAGTCACCCCAGAACTTTCCCAGACTGCACCCAGGGATGCCAGAGTGCACCCAGTCACCCCAAACTGATCCCAGACTTCACCCAGGAATCCGACATTGCACGCAGTCACCCCAGACTGATCCCAGACTGCACCCAGTTATCCTACATTGCAGGCAGTCACCCCAGACGAATCCCAGAATGCACCCATGGATCGTACAGTGCACGCAATCATCCCAGACTGATCCCAGACTGCACCCAGTAATCCTACATGCACCCTGTCACCCCAGACTGATGCCAGACTGCACCCAGGGATCGGACAGTGCACGCAGTCAACCCAGACTGCACCCAGTAAACCTACAGTGCAATCAGTCACCCCAGACTGATCCCAGACTGCACCCAGGGATCCTACAGTTCACGCAGTAACCCCAGACTGATCCCAGACGGCACCCAGGGATCCTGCAGTGCACGCAGTCACCCCAGACTGATCCCAGACGGCAGACACGGATCCCAGAGTGCACCACGTCATCCCAGACTGATCCCAGACTGCAACCAGGAAATCTACTGTGCACGCAGTCACCCCAGCCTGATCCCAGACTGCACCCAGGATTCCTACAGTGCACGCAGTCCCCACAGACTGATCCCAGACTGCACCCAGGGATCCTAAAGTGCACCCAGACACCCCGGACTGATCCCAGACTGCACCCACGGATCCCAGAGTGCACCCAGTCACCCCAGACTGATCCCAGACTGCACCCACGGATCCTACAATGCACACAGTCAACCCAGACTGATCCCAGACTGCACCCAGGGATCCTACAGTGGACGCAGTCACCCCAGACTGATCCCAGACTTCACCCACGGATCGTACAATGCACCCAGTCACCCCAGACTGATCACAGACTGCACCCAGGGATCCCAGAATGCACCCAGTCACCCCAGACTGTTCACAGACTGCACCCAGGGATCCTGCAGTGCACGGAGTCACCGCAGATTGATCCCAGACTGCACCCAGGGATCGTACAGTGCACGCAGTCACCCCAGACTGATCCCAGACTGCACCCAGGGATCCAAATGTGCACGCATTGACCCCTAACTGATCCCAGACTGCACCCAGTCAACTCAGACTGATCAAAGACTGCACCCAGGGATCCTGCAGTGCACACAGTCACCCCAGACTGATCTCAGACTGCACTCAGTAATCCTATATGCACCCAGTCAACCCAGACTGATCCCAGACTGCACCCAGGATTCCAACAGTGCACGCATTTACCCCAGACTGATCCCAGACTACACGCAGGGAGCCGACAGTGCACGCAGTCACCCTAGACTGAACCCAGACTGCACCCAGTGATCCTACATTGAACGCAGTCACCCCAGACTGCAAACAGGAATCCTGCAGTGCACGCAGTCATCCCAGACTGATCCCAGACTGCACCCAGCGATACGACAGTGCACGCAGTCACCCCAGACTGATCTCAGACTGCACCCAGGGATACGACAGTGCACGCAGTCATCCCAGACTGATCCCAGACTGCACCCAGGAATCCAACGGGGCACGCAGTCACCCCAGTCATATCTCAGACTGCACCCAGGGATCCTACATTGCATGCAGTCACCCCAGACTGATCCCAGACAGCACCCATGGATCCTACAGTGCACTCAGTCACCCCAGACTGATCCCAGACTGCACCCAGGAATCCGACATTGCACGCAGTCACCGCAGACTGATCCCAGACCGCACCAAGGAATCATACAGTGCACCCAGTCACCCCAGACTTATTCCAGACTGCACCAAGGAATCCTCCAGTGCACGCTGTCACCCCAGATTGATCCCAGACAGCACCCATTGATCCTACATTGCACGCAGTCACCCCAGACTAATCTCAGACTGCACCCAGGGATCCTACAGTGCATGTAGTCACAACAGACTGATCCCAGACAGCACCCAGTCATCCTACAGTGCACGCAGTCACCCCAGACTGATCCCAGACTGCACCCATGAATCCTACAGAGCACGCACTCACACCAGACAGATCCCAGACTGCACCCAGGGATCCTGCAGTGCACGCAGTCAACCCAGACTGATCCCAGACTGCACCCAGGGAGCCCAGAGTGCACGCAGTCTACCCAGACAGATCCCAGACTGCACCCAGGGATCCTAAAATGCACCCAGTCACCCCAGACTGATCCCAGACTGCACCCAGGGATCCCAGAGTGCACCCAGTCATGCCAGACTGATCCCAGACTGCACCCAGGAATTCTACAGTGCACGCAGTACCCTCAGACTGATCCCAGACTGCACCCAGGGATCCAACGGTGCACTCAGTTAACCCAGACTGATCCCAGACTGCACCCATGAATCCAACAGTGCAGGCAGTCACCCCAGACTGATCCCAGATTGCATCCAGGGATCCTACTGTGCACGCAGTCACCCCAGACTGATCCCAGACTGCACCCAGTCATCCTACAGTGCACGCAGTCACCCCAGACTGATCCCAGACTGCACCCATGAATCCTACAGAGCACGCACTCACACCAGACAGATCCCAGACTGCACCCAGGGATCCTGCAGTGCACGCAGTCAACCCAGACTGATCCCAGACTGCACCCAGGGAGCCCAGAGTGCACGCAGTCTACCCAGACAGATCCCAGACTGCACCCAGGGATCCTAAAATGCACCCAGTCACCCCAGACTGATCCCAGACTGCACCCAGGGATCCCAGAGTGCACCCAGTCACGCCAGACTGATCCCAGACTGCACCCAGGAATTCTACAGTGCACGCAGTACCCTCAGACTGATCCCAGACTGCACCCAGGGATCCAACAGTGCACTCAGTTAACCCAGACTGATCCCAGACTGCACCCATGAATCCAACAGTGCAGGCAGTCACCCCAGACTGATCCCAGATTGCATCCAGGGATCCTACTGTGCACGCAGTCACCCCAGACTGATCCCAGACTGCACCCAGGGATCCCAGAGTGCACGCAGTCACCCAGACTGATCCCAGACTGCACCCATGGATCCGACAGTGCACGCTTTCACCCCAGACTGATCACAGACTGCACCCAGGGATCCCAGATTGCACCAAGTCAGCACAGACTGATCCCAGACTGAAGCCAGGAAATCTGCAGTGCACGCAGTCACCCCAGACTGATCCCAGACTGCACCCAGACATCCTGCAGTGCACGCAGTCACGCCACCCTGATCCCAGACTGCAGCCACGGATCCCAGAGTGCACCAAGTCATCCCAGACTGATCCCAGACTGCAGCCAGGAAATCTACAGTGCACGCAGTCATCCCAGACTGATCCCAGACTGCACCCAGGTATTCCAGAATGCACCTCGTCACCACATTGTGATCCCAGACTGCACCCAGTGATCCTACAGTGCACGCAGTCACCCCAGACTGATCCCAGACTGCACCCAGGGATCCTGCAGTGCTCGCAGTCACCCCAGACTGCACCCAGTGATCCTACAGTGCACGCAGTCAACCAAGACTGATTCCAGACTGCACCCAGGGATCCCAGATTGCACGCAGTCTAGCCAGACTGATCCCAGACTGCACCCAGGGATCCCAGAGAGCACCCAGTCACGCCAGACTGATCCCACACTGCACACAGGTATTCTGCAGTGCACGCAGTACACCCAGACTGATCCCAGACTGCACCCAGGGATCGTACAGTGCACTCAGTAACACCAGACTGATCCCATACTGCACCCATGAATACTACAGTGCAGGCAGTCACCCCAGACTGATCCCAGACTGCATCCAGGGATCCTACTGTGCACGCAGTCACTCCAGACTGATCCCAGACTGCAGCCAGGAAATCTACAGTGCACGCAGTCATCCCAGACTGATCCCAGACTGCACCCAGGTATTCCGGAATGCACCTCGTCACCACATTGTGATCCCAGACTGCACCCATGATCCTACAGTGCACGCAGTCACCCCAGACTGATCCCAGACTGCACCCAGGGATCCTGCAGTGCTCGCAGTCACCCCAGACTGCACCCAGTGATCCTACAGTGCACGCAGTCAACCAAGACTGATTCCAGACTGCACCCAGGGATCCCAGATTGCACGCAGTCTAGCCAGACTGATCCCAGACTGCACCCAGGGATCCCAGAGAGCACCCAGTCACGCCAGACTGATCCCAGACTGCACACAGGTATTCTGCAGTGCACGCAGTACACCCAGACTGATCCCAGACTGCACCCAGGGATCGTACAGTGCACTCAGTAACACCAGACTGACCCCATACTGCACCCATGAATACTACAGTGCAGGCAGTCACCCCAGACTGATCCCAGACTGCATCCAGGGATCCTACTGTGCACGCAGTCACTCCAGACTGATCACAGACTGCACCCAGTGATCCCAGAGTGCACAGAGTCAACCCAGACTGATCCCAGACTGCACCCAGCGATCCTGCATTGCACCCAGTCACCCCAGACTGATCCTAGACTGCACGCAGGTATCCGACAGTGCAAGCAGTCACCCCAGACTGATCCCAGAATGCACCCAGGGATCCTACAGTGCACCCAGTCACCCCAGACTGATCCCAGACTGCACCCAGGGATCCCAGAATGCACCCAGTCACCCCAGACTGAACCCAGACTGCACCCAGGGATCCTGCAGTGCACCCAGTCACCCCAGACTGATCCCCGACTATACCCAGGGAGCCGACACTGCACGCAGTCACCCCAGACTGATCCATGACTGCACCCAGTGATCCGACATTGAACGCAGTCACCCCAGACTGCACACAGGAATCCTGCAGTGCACGCAGTCATACCAGACTGATCCCAGACTGCACCCAGGAATCCTACAGTGCACACAGTCACCCCAGACTGATCCCAGACTGCACCCAGGGATCCTACAGTGCACGCAGTCACCCCAGACTGATCCCAGACTGAACCCATGGATCCTACAGTGCACGCAGTCACCCCAGACTGATCTCAGACTGCACCCAGGAATCCGACATTGCACGCAGTCACCACAGACTGATCCCAGACTGCACCCAGGAATCCTACAGAGCACGCACTCACCCCAGACAGATCCCAGACTGCACCCAGGGAACCTACAGTGCACGCAGTCACACCAGACTGATCCCAGACTGCACCCAGGGATCCTAATGTGCACGCATTCACCCATAACTGATCCCAGACTGCACCCAGGGATCCTGCAGTGCACCCAATCACGCCAGACTGATCCCAGACAGAAACCAGGGATCACACATTGCACGCAGTAACCCCTGACCTGTCCCAGACTGCACCCAGGGATCCCAGAGTGCACCCAGTCACCCCGACTGATCCCAGACTGCACCCAGGAAATCTACAGTGCACGCAGTTAACCCAGACTGATCCGAGACTGCACCCAGGGATCCTGCAGTGCACGCAGTCACCGCAGACTAATCCCAGACAGCACCCATGTATCCTACAGTGCACACAGTCATCCCAGACTGATCCCAGACTGCACCCTGGGTTCCTACAGTGCACCCAGTCACCCCAGACGGAGCCCAGACTGCACACAGGGATTCTACAGTGCACGCAGTAACCCCAGACAGATCCCAAACTGCACCCAGGTATCCTGCAGTACACGCAGTCACCCCAGACTGATCCCAGACTGCACCCACGGATCCGACAATGCAGCCAGTCACACTAGACTGATTCCAGACTGCACCCAGGAAATCTACATTGCACGCAGTCACCCCAGACTGATCCCAGACTGCAGCCACGGATCCTACAGTGCACGCAGTAACTCCTGACTGATCCCAGACTGCACCCGGGGATCCTACATTGCACGCAGTCACCCCAGACTGCACCCAGGAATCCTGCAGTGCACGCAGTAACCCTAGGCTGATCCCAGACTGCACCCAGGGATCCGACATTGCACGCAGTCACCCCAGACTGATCCCAGACTGCACCCAGGAATCCTACAGAGCACGCACTCACCCCAGACAGATCCCAGACTGCACCCAGGGATCCTGCAGTGCACGCAGTCAACACAGACTGATCCCAGACTGCACCAAGGGATCCCAGAGTGCACACAGTCGACCCAGACAGATCCCAGACTGCACCCTGGGATCCTAAAATGCACCCAGTCACCCCAGACCTTTCCCAGACTGCACCCAGGGATGCCAGAGTGCACCCAGTCACCCCAAACTGATCCCAGACTTCACCCAGGAATCCGACATTGCACGCAGTCACCCCAGACTGATCCCAGACTGCACCCAGTTATCCTACATTGCAGGCAGTCACCCCAGACTGATCCCAGACTGCACCCAGTAATCCTACATGCACCCTGTCACCCCAGACTGATGCCAGACTGCACCCAGGGATCGGACAGTGCACGCAGTCAACCCAGACTGCACCCAGTAAACCTACAGTGCAATCAGTCACCCCAGACTGATCCCAGATTGCACCCAGGGATCCTACAGTTCACGCAGTAACCCCAGACTGATCCCAGACGGCACCCAGGGATCCTGCAGTGCACGCAGTCACCCCAGACTGATCCCAGACTGCAGACACGGATCCCAGAGTGCACCACGTCATCCCAGACTGATCCCAGACTGCAACCAGGAAATCTACTGTGCACGTAGTCACCCCAGCCTGATCCCAGACTGCACCCAGGATTCCCACAGTGCACGCAGTCCCCACAGACTGATCCCAGACTGCACCCAGGGATCCTAAAGTGCACCCAGACACCCCGGACTGATCCCAGACTGCACCCACGGATCCCAGAGTGCACCCAGACACCCCGGACTGATCCCAGACTGCACTCACGGATCCCAGAGTGCACCCAGTCACCCCAGACTGATCCCAGACTGCACCCACGAATCCTACAATGCACACAGTCAACCCAGACTGATCCCAGACTGCACCCAGGGATCCTACAGTGGACGCAGTCACCCCAGACTGATCCCAGACTTCACCCACGGATCGTACAATGCACCCAGTCACCCCAGACTGATCACAGACTGCACCCAGGGATCCCAGAATGCACCCAGTCACCCCAGACTGTTCACAGACTGCACCCAGGGATCCTGCAGTGCACGGAGTCACCGCAGATTGATCCCAGACTGCACCCAGGGATCGTACAGTGCACGCAGTCACCCCAGACTGATCCCAGACTGCACCCAGGGATCCAAATGTGCACGCATTGACCCCTAACTGATCCCAGACTGCACCCAGTCAACCCAGACTGATCAAAGACTGCACCCAGGGATCCTGCAGTGCACACAGTCACCCCAGACTGATCTCAGACTGCACTCAGTAATCCTATATGCACCCAGTCAACCCAGACTGATCCCAGACTGCACCCAGGATTCCAACAGTGCACGCATTTACCCCAGACTGATCCCAGACTACACGCAGGGAGCCGACAGTGCACGCAGTCACCCTAGACTGAACCCAGACTGCACCCAGTGATCCTACATTGAACGCAGTCACCCCAGACTGCAAACAGGAATCCTGCAGTGCACGCAGTCATCCCAGACTGATCCCAGACTGCACCCAGCGATACGACAGTGCACGCAGTCACCCCAGACTGATCTCAGACTGCACCCAGGGATACGACAGTGCACGCAGTCATCCCAGACTGATCCCAGACTGCACCCAGGAATCCAACGGGGCACGCAGTCACCCCAGTCATATCTCAGACTGCACCCAGGGATCCTACATTGCATGCAGTCACCCCAGACTGATCCCAGACAGCACCCATGGATCCTACAGTGCACTCAGTCACCCCAGACTGATCCCAGACTGCACCCAGGAATCCGACATTGCACGCAGTCACCACAGACTGATCCCAGACCGCACCAAGGAATCATACAGTGCACCCAGTCACCCCAGACTTATTCCAGACTGCACCAAGGAATCCTCCAGTGCACGCTGTCACCCCAGATTGATCCCAGACAGCACCCATTGATCCTACATTGCACGCAGTCACCCCAGACTAATCTCAGACTGCACCCAGGGATCCTACAGTGCATGTAGTCACAACAGACTGATCCCAGACAGCACCCAGTCATCCTACAGTGCACGCAGTCACCCCAGACTGATCCCAGACTGCACCCATGAATCCTACAGAGCACGCACTCACACCAGACAGATCCCAGACTGCACCCAGGGATCCTGCAGTGCACGCAGTCAACCCAGACTGATCCCAGACTGCACCCAGGGAGCCCAGAGTGCACGCAGTCTACCCAGACAGATCCCAGACTGCACCCAGGGATCCTAAAATGCACCCAGTCACCCCAGACTGATCCCAGACTGCACTCAGGGATCCCAGAGTGCACCCAGTCATGCCAGACTGATCCCAGACTGCACCCAGGAATTCTACAGTGCACGCAGTACCCTCAGACTGATCCCAGACTGCACCCAGGGATCCAACAGTGCACTCACTTAACCCAGACTGATCCCAGACTGCACCAATGAATCCAACAGTGCAGGCAGTCACCCCAGCCTGATCCCAGATTGCATCCAGGGATCCTACTGTGCACGCAGTCACCCCAGACTGATCCCAGACTGCACCCAGTCATCCTACAGTGCACGCAGTCACCCCAGACTGATCCCAGACTGCACCCATGAATCCTACAGAGCACGCACTCACACCAGACAGATCCCAGACTGCACCCAGGGATCCTGCAGTGCACGCAGTCAACCCAGACTGATCCCAGACTGCACCCCGGGAGCCCAGAGTGCACGCAGTCTACCCAGACAGATCCCAGACTGCACCCAGGGATCCTAAAATGCACCCAGTCACCCCAGACTGATCCCAGACTGCACCCAGGGATCACAGAGTGCACCCAGTCACGCCAGACTGATCCCAGACTGCACCCAGGAATTCTACAGTGCACGCAGTACCCTCAGACTGATCCCAGACTGCACCCAGGGATCCAACAGTGCACTCAGTTAACCCAGACTGATCCCAGATTGCATCCAGGGATCCTACTGTGCACGCAGTCACCCAGACTGATCCCAGACTGCACCCATGGATCCGACAGTGCACGCTTTCACCCCAGACTGATCACAGACTGCACCCAGGGATCCCAGAGTGCACCATGTCAGCACAGACTGATCCCAGACTGAAGCCAGGAAATCTGCAGTGCACGCAGTCACCCCAGACTGATCCCAGACTGCACCCAGACATCCTGCAGTGCACGCAGTCACGCCACCCTGATCCCAGACTGCAGCCACGGATCCCAGAGTGCACCAAGTCATCCCAGACTGATCCCAGACTGCAGCCAGGAAATCTACAGTGCACGCAGTCATCCCAGACTGATCCCAGACTGCACCCAGGTATTCCAGAATGCACCTCGTCACCACATTGTGATCCCAGACTGCACCCAGTGATCCTACAGTGCACGCAGTCACCCCAGACTGATCCCAGACTGCACCCAGGGATCCTGCAGTGCTCGCAGTCACCCCAGACTGCACCCAGTGATCCTACAGTGCACGCAGTCAACCAAGACTGATTCCAGACTGCACCCAGGGATCCCAGATTGCACGCAGTCTAGCCAGACTGATCCCAGACTGCACCCAGGGATCCCAGAGAGCACCCAGTCACGCCAGACTGATCCCAGACTGCACACAGGTATTCTGCAGTGCACGCAGTACACCCAGACTGATCCCAGACTGCAGCCAGGGATCGTACAGTGCACTCAGTAACACCAGACTGATCCCATACTGCACCCATGAATACTACAGTGCAGGCAGTCACGCCACCCTGATCCCAGACTGCATCCAGGGATCCTACTGTGCACGCAGTCACTCCAGACTGATCTCAGACTGCAGCCAGGAAATCTACAGTGCACGCAGTCATCCCAGACTGATCCCAGACTGCACCCAGGTATTCCAGAATGCACCTCGTCACCACATTGTGATCCCAGACTGCACCCAGTGATCCTACAGTGCACGCAGTCACCCCAGACTGATCCCAGACTGCACCCAGGGATCCTGCAGTGCTCGCAGTCACCCCAGACTGCACCCAGTGATCCTACAGTGCACGCAGTCAAACAAGACTGATTCCAGACTGCACCCAGGGATCCCAGATTGCACGCAGTCTAGCCAGACTGATCCCAGACTGCACCCAGGGATCCCAGAGTGCACCCAGTCATGCCAGACGGATCCCAGACTGCACCCAGGAATTCTACAGTGCACGCAGTACCCTCAGACTGATCCCAGACTGCACCCAGGGATCCAACAGTGCACTCAGTTAACCCAGACTGATCCCAGTCTGCACCCATGAATCCAACAGTGCAGGCAGTCACCCCAGACTGATCCCAGATTGCATCCAGGGATCCTACTGTGCACGCAGTCACCCCAGACTGATCCCAGACTGCACCCAGTCATCCTACAGTGCACGCAGTCACCCCAGACTGATCCCAGACTGCACCCATGAATCCTACAGAGCACGCACTCACACCAGACAGATCCCAGACTGCACCCAGGGATCCTGCAGTGCACGCAGTCAACCCAGACTGATCCCAGACTGCACCCAGGGAGCCCAGAGTGCACGCAGTCTACCCAGACAGATCCCAGACTGCACCCAGGGATCCTGAAATGCACCCAGTCACCCCAGACTGATCCCAGACTGCACCCAGGGATCCAACAGTGCACTCAGTTAACCCAGACTGATCCCAGACTGCACCCATGAATCCAACAGTGCAGGCAGTCACCCCAGACTGATCCCAGATTGCATCCAGGGATCCTACTGTGCACGCAGTCACCCCAGACTGATCCCAGACTGCACCCAGGGATCCCAGAGTGCACGCTTTCACCCCAGACTGATCACAGACTGCACCCAGGGATCCCAGAGTGCACCAAGTCAGCACAGACTGATCCCAGACTGAAGCCAGGAAATCTGCAGTGCACGCAGTCACCCCAGACTGATCCCAGACTGCACCCAGACATCCTGCAGTGCACGCAGTCACGCCACCCTGATCCCAGACTGCAGCCACGGATCCCAGAGTGCACCAAGTCATCCCAGACTGATCCCAGACTGCAGCCAGGAAATCTACAGTGCACGCAGTCATCCCAGACTGATCCCAGACTGCACCCAGGTATTCCAGAATGCACCTCGTCACCACATTGTGATCCCAGACTGCACCCAGTGATCCTACAGTGCACGCAGTCACCCCAGACTGATCCCAGACTGCACCCAGGGATCCTGCAGTGCTCGCAGTCACCCCAGACTGCACCCAGTGATCCTACAGTGCACGCAGTCAACCAAGACTGATTCCAGACTGCACCCAGGGATCCCAGATTGCACGCAGTGTAGCCAGACTGATCCCAGACTGCACCCAGGGATCCCAGAGAGCACCCAGTCACGCCAGACTGATCCCAGACTGCACACAGGTATTCTGCAGTGCACGCAGTACACCCAGACTGATCCCAGACTGCAGCCAGGGATCGTACAGTGCACTCAGTAACACCAGACTGATCCCATACTGCACCCATGAATACTACAGTGCAGGCAGTCACCCCAGACTGATCCCAGACTGCATCCAGGGATCCTACTGTGCACGCAGTCACTCCAGACTGATCCCAGACTGCAGCCTGGAAATCTACAGTGCACGCAGTCATCCCAGACTGATCCCAGACTGCACCCAGGTATTCCAGAATGCACCTCGTCACCACATTGTGATCCCAGACTGCACCCAGTGATCCTACAGTGCACGCAGTCACCCCAGACTGATCCCAGACTGCACCCAGGGATCCTGCAGTGCTCACAGTCACCCCAGACTGCACCCAGTGATCCTACAGTGCACGCAGTCAACCAAGACTGATTCCAGACTGCACCCAGGGATCCCAGATTTCACGCAGTCTAGCCAGACTGATCCCAGACTGCACCCAGGGATCCCAGAGAGCACCCAGTCACGCCAGACTGATCCCAGACTGCACACAGGTATTCTGCAGTGCACGCAGTACACCCAGACTGATCCCAGACTGCACCCAGGGATCGTACAGTGCACTCAGTAACACCAGACTGACCCCATACTGCACCCATGAATACTACAGTGCAGGCAGTCACCCCAGACTGATCCCAGACTGCATCCAGGGATCCTACTGTGCACGCAGTCACTCCAGACTGATCACAGACTGCACCCAGTGATCCCAGAGTGCACAGAGTCAACCCAGACTGATCCCAGACTGCACCCAGCGATCCTGCATTGCACCCAGTCACCCCAGACTGATCCTAGACTGCACGCAGGTATCCGACAGTGCACGCAGTCACCCCAGACTGATCCCAGACTGCACCCAGGGATCCTACAGTGCACCCAGTCACCCCAGACTGATCCCAGACTGCACCCAGGGATCCCAGAATGCACCCAGTCACCCCAGACTGAACCCAGACTGCACCCAGGGATCCTGCAGTGCACCCAGTCACCCCAGACTGATCCCCGACTATACCCAGGGAGCCGACACTGCACGCAGTCACCCCAGACTGATCCCAGACTGCACCCAGTGATCCGACATTGAACGCAGTCACCCCAGACTGCACACAGGAATCCTGCAGTGCACGCAGTCATACCAGACTGATCCCAGACTGCACCCAGGAATCCTACAGTGCACACAGTCACCCCAGACTGATCCCAGACTGCACCCAGGGATCCTACAGTGCACGCAGTCACCCCAGACTGATCCCAGACTGAACCCATGGATCGTACAATGCACGCAGTCACCAAAGACTGATCTCAGACTGCACCCAGGGATCATACAGTGCACGCAGTCACCAAAGACTGATCCCAGACTGCACCCAGGGATCCTACAGTTCACGCAGTAACCCCAGACTGATCCCAGACGGCACCCAGGGATCCTGCAGTGCACGCAGTCACCCCAGACTGATCCCAGACTGCAGACACGGATCCCAGAGTGCACCAAGTCATCCCAGACTGATCCCAGACTGCAACCAGGAAATCTACTGTGCACGCAGTCACCCGAGCCTGAACCCAGACTGCACCCAGGATTCCTACAGTGCACGCAGTCCCCACAGACTGATCCCAGACTGCACCCAGGGATCCTAAAGTGCACCCAGACACACCGGACTGATCCCAGACTGCACCCACGGATCCCAGAGTGCACCCAGTCACCCCAGACTGATCCCAGACTGCACCCACGGATCCTACAATGCACACAGTCAACCCAGACTGATCCGAGACTGCACCCAGGGATCCTACAGTGGACGCAGTCACCCCAGACTGATCCCAGACTTCACCCACGGATCGTACAATGCACCCAGTCACCCCAGACTGATCACAGACTGCACCCAGGGATCCCAGAATGCACCCAGTCACCCCAGACTGTTCACAGACTGCACCCAGGGATCCAACAGTGCACTCAGTAACACCAGACTGACCCCATACTGCACCCATGAATCCAACAGTGCAGGCAGTCACCCCAGACTGATCCCAGATTGCATCCAGGGATCCTACCGTGCACGCAGTCACCACAGACTGATCCCAGACTGCACCCAGACATCCTGCAGTGCACGCAGTCACGCCAGACTGATCCCAGACTGCAGCCACGGATCCCAGAGTGCACCAAGTCATCCCAGACTGATCCCAGACTGCAGCCAGGAAATCTACAGTGCACGCAGTCATCCCAGACTGATCCCAGACTGCACCCAGGTATTCCAGAATGCACCTCGTCACCACATTGTGATCCCAGACTGCACCCAGTGATCCTACAGTGCACGCAGTCACCCCAGACTGATCCCAGACTGCACCCAGGGATCCTGCAGTGCTCGCAGTCACCCCAGACTGCACCCAGTGATCCTACAGTGCACGCAGTCAACCAAGACTGATTCCAGACTGCACCCAGGGATCCCAGATTGCACGCAGTCTAGCCAGACTGATCCCAGACTGCACCCAGGGATCCCAGAGAGCACCCAGTCACGCCAGACTGATCCCACACTGCACACAGGTATTCTGCAGTGCACGCAGTACACCCAGACTGATCCCAGACTGCACCCAGGGATCGTACAGTGCACTCAGTAACACCAGACTGATCCCATACTGCACCCATGAATACTACAGTGCAGGCAGTCACCCCAGACTGATCCCAGACTGCACCCAGGGATCCTACAGTGCACCCAGTCACCCCAGACTGATCCCAGACTGCACCCTGGGATCCCAGAATGCACCCAGTCACCCCAGACTGAACCCAGACTGCACCCAGGGATCCTGCAGTGCACCCAGTCACCCCAGACTGATCCCCGACTATACCCAGGGAGCCGACACTGCACGCAGTCACCCCAGACTGATCCCAGACTGCACCCAGTGATCCGACATTGAACGCAGTCACCCCAGACTGCACACAGGAATCCTGCAGTGCACGCAGTCATACCAGACTGATCCCAGACTGCACCCAGGAATCCTACAGTGCACACAGTCACCCCAGACTGATCCCAGACTGCACCCAGGGATCCTACAGTGCATGCAGTCACCCCAGACTGATCGCAGACTGAACCCATGGATCGTACAGTGCACGCAGTAACCCCAGACTGATCCCAGACGGCACCCAGGGATCCTGCAGTGCACGCAGTCACCCCAGACTGATCCCAGACTGCAGACACGGATCCCAGAGTGCACCACGTCATCCCAGACTGATCCCAGACTGCAACCAGGAAATCTACTGTGCACGCAGTCACCCCAGCCTGATCCCAGACTGCACCCAGGATTCCTACAGTGCACGCAGTCCCCACAGACTGATCCCAGACTGCACCCAGGGATCCTAAAGTGCACCCAGACACCCCGGACTGATCCCAGACTGCACCCACGGATCCCAGAGTGCACCCAGTCACCCCAGACTGATCCCAGACTGCACCCACGGATCCTACAATGCACACAGTCAACCCAGACTGATCCCAGACTGCACCCAGGGATCCTACAGTGGACGCAGTCACCCCAGACTGATCCCAGACTTCACCCACGGATCGTACAATGCACCCAGTCACCCCAGACTGATCACAGACTGCACCCAGGGATCCCAGAATGCACCCAGTCACCCCAGACTGTTCACAGACTGCACCCAGGGATCCTGCAGTGCACGGAGTCACCGCAGATTGATCCCAGACTGCACCCAGGGATCGTACAGTGCACGCAGTCACCCCAGACTGATCCCAGACTGCACCCAGGGATCCAAATGTGCACGCATTGACCCCTAACTGATCCCAGACTGCACCCAGTCAACCCAGACTGATCAAAGACTGCACCCAGGGATCCTGCAGTGCACACAGTCACCCCAGACTGATCTCAGACTGCACTCAGTAATCCTATATGCACCCAGTCAACCCAAACTGATCCCAGACTGCACCCAGGATTCCAACAGTGCACGCATTTACCCCAGACTGATCCCAGACTACACGCAGGGAGCCGACAGTGCACGCAGTCACCCCAGACTGAACCCAGACTGCACCCAGTGATCCTACATTGAACGCAGTCACCCCAGACTGCAAACAGGAATCCTGCAGTGCACGCAGTCATCCCAGACTGATCCCAGACTGCACCCAGCGATACGACAGTGCACGCAGTCACCCCAGACTGATCTCAGACTGCACCCAGGGATACGACAGTGCACACAGTCATCCCAGACTGATCCCAGACTGCACCCAGGAATCCAACGGGGCACGCAGTCACCCCAGTCATATCTCAGACTGCACCCAGGTATCCTACATTGCATTCAGTCACCCCAGACTGATCCCAGACAGCACCCATGGATCCTACAGTGCGCTCAGTCACCCCAGACTGATCCCAGACTGCACCCAGGAATCCGACATTGCACGCAGTCACCACAGACTGATCCCAGACCGCACCAAGGAATCATACAGTGCACCCAGTCACCCCAGATTGATCCCAGACAGCACCCATTGATCCTACATTGCACGCAGTCACCCCAGACTAATCTCAGACTGCACCCAGGGATCCTACAGTGCATGTAGTCACAACAGACTGATCCCAGACAGCACCCAGTCATCCTACAGTGCACGCAGTCACCCCAGACTGATCCCAGACTGCACCCATGAATCCTACAGAGCACGCACTCACACCAGACAGATCCCAGACTGCACCCAGGGATCCTGCAGTGCACGCAGTCAACCCAGACTGATCCCAGACTGCACCCAGGGAGCCCAGAGTGCACGCAGTCTACCCAGACAGATCCCAGACTGCACCCAGGGATCCTCAAATGCACCCAGTCACCCCAGACTGATCCCAGACTGCACCCAGGGATCCCAGAGTGCACCCAGTCACGCCAGACTGATCCCAGACTGCACCCAGGAATTCTACAGTGCACGCAGTACCCTCAGACTGATCCCAGACTGCACCCAGGGATCCAACAGTGCACTCAGTTAACCCAGACTGATCCCAGACTGCACCCATGAATCCAACAGTGCAGGCAGTCACCCCAGACTGATCCCAGATTGCATCCAGGGATCCTACTGTGCACGCAGTCACCCCAGACTGATCCCAGACTGCACCCAGTCATCCTACAGTGCACGCAGTCACCCCAGACTGATCCCAGACTGCACCCATGAATCCTACAGAGCACGCACTCACACCAGACAGATCCCAGACTGCACCCAGGGATCCTGCAGTGCACGCAGTCAACCCAGACTGATCCCAGACTGCACCCAGGGAGCCCAGAGTGCACGCAGTCTGCCCAGACAGATCCCAGACTGCACCCAGGGATCCTAAAATGCACCCAGTCACCCCAGACTGATCCTAGACTGCACCCAGGGATCCCAGAGTGCACCCAGTCACGCCAGACTGATCCCAGACTGCACCCAGGAATTCTACAGTGCACGCAGTACCCTCAGACTGATCCCAGACTGCACCCAGGGATCCAACAGTGCACTCAGTTAACCCAGACTGATCCCAGACTGCACCCATGAATCCAACAGTGCAGGCAGTCACCCCAGACTGATCCCAGATTGCATCCAGGGATCCTACTGTGCACGCAGTCACCCCAGACTGATCCCAGACTGCACCCAGGGATCCCAGAGTGCACGCAGTCACCCAGACTGATCCCAGACTGCACCCATGGATCCGACAGTGACCCACAGTGCACCTAGTCCCACAGAGTGATCCCTGAGTGCACCCACAGTGACCCACAGTGCACCTAGTCCCACAGAGTGATCCCAGAGTGCACCCACAGTGACCCACATTGCACCTAGTCCCACAGAGTGATCCCAGAGTGAACCCACAGTGGCCCACAGTGCACCTAGTCCCACAGAGTGATCCCAGAGTGCACCCACAGTGACCCACAGTGCACTTGTCCCACAGAGTGATCCCTGAGTGCACCCACAGTGACCCACAGTGCACTTGTCCCACAGAGTGATCCCAGAGTGCACCCACAGTGACCCACAGTGCACCAAGTCCCACAGAGTGATCCCAGAGTGCACCCACAGTGACCCACAGTGCACCTAGTCCCACAGAGTGATCCCAGAGTGCACCCACAGTGACCCACAGTGCACTTGTCACACAGAGTGATCCCAGAGTGCACCCACAGTGACCCACAGTGCACCTTGTCCCACAGAGTGATCCCAGAGTGAACCAACAGTGACCCACAGTGCACCTTGTCCCACAGAGTGATCCCAGAGTGCACCCACAGTGACCCACAGTGCACCTTGTCCCACAGAGTGATCCCAGAGTGCACCCAGGGATCCCAGAGTGAACCCAATCACCTCAGAGTGATGCCAGAATTTAACCAGTCACCCGAGACTGATCCCAGAGTGCACCCAGGGATCCCAGAGTGAACCCAGTCACCTCAGAGTGATGCCAGAATTTAACCAGTCACCCGAGACTGATCCCAGAGTGCACCCAGGGATCCCAGAGTGAACCCAGTCACCTCAGAGTGATGCCAGAATTTAACCAGTCACCCGAGACTGATCCCAGAGTGCACCCAGGGATCCCAGAGTGAACCCAGTCACCTCAGAGTGATGCCAGAATTTAACCAGTCACCCGAGTCTGATCCCAGAGTGCACCCAGGGATCCCAGAGTGAACCCAGTCACCTCAGAGTGATGCCAGAATTTAACCAGTCACCCTAGACTGACACCAGAGTGCGCCCATGGTTCCCAAAGTGCATCCAATCACTGCAGAGTGACCCCAGAGTGCACTCAGGGATCCCAGAGTCGCAGGCTTTATATTTAGACAATCACCACAACAACTACGACTGCAACAACAACTTTTATATATAACATATATATATATGTATTTATACATGGCCCGCATCACTGCAAGGACGCCAGCCATCTTAATCAAAACGCGGGTTTGTCCAGCGGCAGTCATCTTGGACATTATGGCAGGATGTATTGCGGCCATGTTCGACAATTTTATTTTTATTCGTTCACGGGATGTGGGCGTCCCTGGCGAGGCCGGCATTTATTGCCCATCTCTAATTGCCCTTGAGAAGGTGGTGGAGAGCCGCCTTCTTGAGCCGCTGCAGTCCGTGTGGTGAAGGTTCTCCCACAGTGCTGTTAGGAAGGGAGTTCCAGGATTTTGACCCAGCGACGATGAAGGAACGGCGATATATTTCCAAGTCTGGATGGTGTGTGACTTGGAGGGGAACGTGCAGGTGGTGGTGTTCCCATGTACCTGCTGCTCTTGTCCTTCTAGGTGGGAGAGGTCGCGGGTTTGGGAGGTGCTGTCGAAGAAGCCTTGGCGAGTTGCTGCAGTGCATCCTGTGGATGGTGCACACTGCAGCCACTGTGCGCCAATGGTGAAGGGAGTGAATGTTTAGGGTGGTGGATGGGGTGCCAATCAAGCGGGCTGCTTTATCTTGGATGGTGTCGAGCTTCTTGAGTGTTGTTGGAGCTGCACTCATCCAGGCAAGTGGAGAGGATTCCATCACACTCCTGACTTGTGCCTTGTCGATGGCTGCAAGTACTGCCACCATCTTGGACAAAACGACGGAAATTATCACGCACAGTGTCGACAGTGATACGAAAGTGACCCCAGAATGTCCCAGTGAACCCTCAGTGATTCCAAAGTGCACCTCGTCCCACGGAGTGAGCCCAGAGTGCACCCAGGGTTCCCAGATTGCATCCAGTCACCCCAGAGTGATCTCAGCATGGGAGTCTTTATATATTGACCAGGACCACAACAACAACAACTTGTAGTTATAAGATATGCATCATATATACACACATATATATATATATATATAAACTAGGCCTGCATGGCAGCACGTACCGCAGCCACCCTTGGAAAAATAGCAGCCAGTATTTTGGCCATCTGGGACAAAATGACAGCTAGTAGTGCGCAGAGCCTCCCCAGTGACCCACAGAGACCCTACAGTGAATGTAGATTGCACCCATCGACCACAGAGTGCAACCAGTTACAACAGAGTAGTCCCAGAGTTGCAGAATTTATATTTAGACCACCACCACAACAACCAGCACTGTAACCCAGGAAATCTACAGTGCACGCAGGGACAGCAGGAGGCCATTTTTCCCTTCGAGCATCTTACACAGTAACAGGAGGAGGCCATTCAAACTCTCGAGCCTGTGACACAGTAACAGGAGGCCAATCAGCCCCTCAAGCCTGTTCGATAGGAATGGAATGAGGCTTTTCAGCCCTTGTAGCCTGTTATGCAGGAACTGGAGGTCATGCAGCCCCTCAAGCCTGTTACACAGGAAGAGGAGGATAATCAGCCCCACAAGCCTGTTGGGTCGTATCAGGAGGAGGCCATTCAGCCCCTCAAGCCTATTACACAGCAACTGAAGGCCATTCAGCCCCTCGAGCCTATTACACTGGACAAGGATGAGGCCATTCAGCCCCTCGAACCTGTTATACAGGAACTGAGGACATTCAGCCCCTCGAGACTGTTATACAGGAACAGGAGGAGGCCACTGAGCCCCTCGAGCCTGTGATACAGAAACAGGAGGAGGCGATTAAGCCCCTCGAGCCCATTACTCCGGAACTGGAGGCCAATCAGCCCCTCAAGTCTGTTACATCGGAACAGGAAGAGACATTCAGCCCTTCGAGCCTGTTAAGTCGGAAGAGGAGGAGGCCATTCAGCCCTTCGAGCCTGTTATACAGGAACTGAGGACATTCAGCCCCTCGAGACTGTTACATAGCAACAGGTGGAGGACATTCAGCCCCACGAGCATGTTACATCGGAACAGAAGTTGACAATTCAGCTCCTTGAGCCTGTTCCGCTATTCAGTTGGATCATGGCTGATCTGTATCTTAACTCCATCTATCCGCCTTGGTTCCTTAATCCTTCATATCCTTGCCCAACAAAAATCTATAATCACCGTTTTGAAATTTCGCATTGACCCCCAGCCTCAACAGAGTTTTGTGGAAGAGAGTTCCAGATTTCCACTCCCCTTTGTGTGAAGAAGTGCTTCCAGACATCACCCTGAACGGCCGACCTCTAATTTTAACGTTATGCCGCCTTGTTCGGGATTCCCCACCAGAGCATGGAGTTTCTCTCGATCCATCCTTTCAACTCCTTTAAATCATCTGAATCACCTCAATTAGATCACCCCCTTATTCTTCTATATTCAGGGAAATACAAGCCGAGTCTTTGCAACCTGTCCTCATAATTTAACCCTTTTAGCCCTGATATAATTCTGGTGAATCTGAGCTGCAGCCCTTCCAAGGCCAATATATCCTTCCTGAGGGTCAGTGCCCAGAACTGAATGCAGTCCTCCAGATGGGCTCTAACCAGAGCTCTGTACAGCTGGAACATAACTTCCACCCCTTTATATTCCAGCCCTCGAGAAATAAAGACCGACATTCTATTAGCCTTTTTAATTATTTTTGTAACTGTCCACTAGCTTTTAATGATTTCTGTACTTGGACCCCTAATTCTCTCTGCTCCTCCACAGTTCAGAGCTCCTCACCATTTAGAAAACTCTCTGATCTATCTTTCTTAGATCCGAAGTGGATGACCTCACATTTCCCCACATTGAACTCCATTTGCCACAGTTTTGCCCACTCACTTAATCTCTCAGTGTCCTGGGAATGCTTCGTGCTTTTGTTTGGTTGGAGAATGCTTTATATCAGATCGTTATTTTAAAAAGATTACAATGATTTTTATTTTGTACAGTTTGAACAAGATCATTATTCCCCGATCAGTAAAATGTCGGTGGTTTTCATATACTGGTGACAGTTCAGAGATAGTTGCCTTTTTGCCTAATTTAATGAAGTCAAATTTTTCTTATTTAAAATCAGTTGTATTTCTAAGCTTGAAAAGCAGCTCCTCTGTTAGGTGAGGCTTCACTCCCAATGTCTCAGTGTTTCCGCTTGTCCTGATATCAATGTAACATTTGAAGGGCTCCAGGTAATGAACAGTGAAACCCCTTCAGATTATCTCAGCCCACTCGTTCTATCCAGTGCCTAATAGTGCCTGCTCTTCAGAGAGTGACAGAGTCAAACTACACTGGACCTTGTTTTAGACTTTAACTGACAAACAAATTGATGAAACAGTAAGAGAGAAACAAATAGTAGCAGTAAGACAACAGTTTTACTGTAAAGCTCAACCAGATCCTTATTGGAAAAGAAAATAATAAATAATTCACAAATACTCTTCGAAACTGTGACCGAACTTTCGAACATCCTGGTTCTTTGTTGTCTTTTTCTCACAGACTATGGAAGCTGTCGACTTGATTAACATTCTCAGAGATTCCAAACAGACTCACCAGTTTGAAAAAGACAGGCTGATAAATGCCTTCAAAACAGTGACTGGGAGCCAGTCATTTTAAGCAATGATCTGTTTAATTCAAAAGAAACTGCCAATCAGAACTGTACGAGAAGAAATGAACCCGGAGGTTTGTATCTGAATCAAATGTTTGACTTTGTGAGGTGCAGGCTGCTTTTCAGAGGTGCGAAGCACTCACACAATATAGTCCCCCACCCCCCGTCCTGCTGGTGAGAAGCCGCTCAACAGCGCAGCCAGGCCTGACTGCTCGCAGGAATCAGGTTAATCACCAGGCAGCACCAATCTCACGGACTGTCTGCATCTCAACGACCGGGTTCAGGTTAATCACTCGGGGGTTAATCGCTCCCCGCGCCCGGATTCTGGGGGTTATCGAATTTAACCCCGTACATTTCTTTATATATATTTTACATAGAATACAGCACGACACAGAAACAGGCCATTCAGCCCATCTGGATAATGAAGTTCCCCTGAATTTCTTATTTGACAACAACTTCTGGAGTAGAAAATATAATACAATACATAATCTAATATTCTACGTATATATTTTTAACATCGAATGTACAGTACAGCACAGTACAGTGTCCATTCGGCCCGACTACTATTTCTGCTTTACAACAGCTACTTTTTAAACATAAAATACAAGACAATATATCTTTATATAAATATTACATAGAATTCCGCACGTCACAGAAACAGGCCATTCGGCCCATTTGGATAATTAAATATCCCACAGTGTTCCCACAGTGAGCAAGTGATCCCACAGTGCACCCAGTGATAGTGCCCCATTGATCCACAGTGTCCCAGTGATCTCAAGTGCACCCAGTGATCCCACAGTGATTGCAGAGTGACCCATTGATACCACAGTGCATTTGTGATAGTGCCTCAGTCATGCACAGTGTCCCAATGATCCACAGTGCACCCAGTGATCCCACAGTGATCGCAGCGTGACCCAGTGATCCTACAGTGCACCCAGTGATATTGCCGCAGTGATCCAAAGTGTCTCAGTGATCCCAAAGTGCCCCAGTTCTCTCAAAGTGATCCCACTGATCCCACAGTGTCCCAGTGATCCAAAAATACCCCAATGAACCTGCAGTGTCCCAGTGATCCCACAGCAACCTGTGACCCCACAGTGCTCCCATTGATCCCACAGTGACCCAAACAAAACTCACGTGAGTCTCATTGGGTGCAGCCTGTGTTAAAGGCCTCGGTCAGTGCCCTGTGGAGAGAAAGCCTGTCGTTTGTGGTCAACTTACAGATTGTGGCTTTTTCCAATCAGCCAAAGAGTTCAAACAAATTCATTGCATTTAAAAGAGCCAAAGCAAAACGTTTTTTTAAAAAACCTAACACACAGCATGATCCCTCACTGAGTTACAGGGACAATCTCTCAGCAACATTCATTTACACAGAAACAAAGCCCAGTTTATAAAGGAGAAAAATCTAAGTCGTAAAAGATTGAGAGACAATCTTTATCGACAACAACTTGTATATCTTACAGCAACGACTACAACATCAATTTGCATTATTACATATATATATATATATGTACTTGCATAATACAACTACTATTACAAAGCCTCCATAAAGGATGTGGGGAAAAAGCAAAGGGGGAAATAGGACGAATTCGACAGCCCTTTCAAAGAGCTGACACAGGCACAGTGGGGCGAAAGGCCTCCTCTTGTGCCATATTTACCATGAAACCTTAAATCTATGAAAAACAACTTCAATGTCATGAACCTGAAACAAAATGGACACCAGTAAGGCAGTCATCTGACTGAGGGGCAAGCTGGACATCATACTGAGGGGCAAGGATGCCATTTAACTGAGGGTCAAGGCGGACATCATACTGAGGGGCAAGCTGGACATCATACTGAGGGGCAAGCTGGACATCTTACTGAGGGGCAAGGCTGCCATTTAACTGAGGGGCAAGGCGGCTAAATTACTGAGGGGACAAGATGGTCATATTGCACAAATTGGCCGCCATGAAGCAAAATGACCACCTTGCTCCTGAAATCTAATGGCTGCCAATAAGGCAGCCATCTTACTGAGGGGCAAGGTGAAGCGAGCTGTGGTGAGAGACACGGAGAGGGTTCATTTGCTGTTCCTGTTAAATCACTGTTGAACTACAGTTAAAAATACAAACTGAGTGAGACTGGCACCAGCTGGTGTTTAACACAAAGACAGAGGAGCAGCTAGGAAATCAAGGACCAAAATGTGAACTTCTGCAAAAAAATGGAATAACATTTGGTTATTTGGACGTAATGCTTCTGGAGAAGGAGAGACTAAACATTCGGAGGAAACGTCAAATGAGCCATTTTGTGGAGTGTTTGCAATTCTAGCTTCTATTAAATAAATCAGACTCAATCTGAATGCAGTTCTGATCTCGGATTTGGTTCATTTCTCTATTATTCATATTTTTCTTTAATCTGAAACAATAACAGTACTTGTAACAGTAACAGAACAGGAGAGTGCTGCAGGACCCTGTCCAGTTTAGTAACACAGCAGAAGGGGTAAGAGTACATTGTGATTTATTACAGAATCCAGCAGTTCACTGGGAAAGTTACACATGGTCCAGATGGAGGAGTAAAAAGGTGCAAAGTGATTTTACACTTTAATTTGGGGCAATGACTTTTTATCTCCTAAAGGTTAAAATTTATGTTTAAATAATGGGCTCTTTATCCTAAAGAAACTTCAGGCACAAACCATGGCTTTATGAACAAAACAATCATTTATTATTCTTAATACACCAGAAAAATTTACATTAGAATTTAATCAACATCTGGGGATTATACCCGATTTAGAATTGCTTTAACACCAATAAAACTACACATTCTGAATTCCCAAAATGCATAACCGTTTGGAAATCCAATGTCTATCTTCGACTAAGCTGATAACGAAAGTTATATCCTCAGGGTTGACTCAAGCTTGCCTGGAAGATTCCAGGCGTTTTGATGGATACCGTTGTAGTGTAGCCTGTCTCACCCTGGCATCCAGGTCATCTGCTTCACAGGCAATCTGTAAACCAGCATCGAGGCATCAAGATGGGAGGTAGCGAGCAGTCAGGAAGATTCCAGGTGAGGTGGTGCTGCCAGGAAGCGAAAGGTGAGTTTGGAGCAGTCGTGCTGGATCTGTGTCTCTCCCCATTCAACTTCTGCCCAGCTTCTTTGTAACATAGAACCACACCTCTGGGACAGTACCTTATCAAAAATAGGTTCCTACAAATACAACCCATGATTGATTGACACTTCACTTGTTTTCTCTCAGTGTCCACAACGTAGCCAAGTCAAGCCAGCAGGAGTTCAAACCACCTCTCGCCCTCCTGGAATCGTTATTATTGCTATGGTGATCTATCCTCTGCTGTGTGGTCTTTCACAACGTGTCATTAACAATCCTTGCAACAGCCCTTCCTCCTTTTAATCGTCATTTTCCTTCAGACATGCTGAAGCGGATTTAGTCTCAGGCTTTCGTTTATGAGATGAATGTTTACTACACGGGACAGCTGGGAAACTCCTGCAGTAAGTAATGGTCAGGGTCAGGTACACAAGGCTGAGTGACTTTATTGTGCAGCCTCCTGGCATCACCTCTATCTTTGTTTCTCTCTGTGGATCTACTTTTCCCTTTTCCTTCTTTCTATCTGTCTCTTCCTCCTTCCCTTTCCATCTGTCTTTATTTCATTCTGTTTGCTTCTCACTCTCTGCAGCTCTACTTCTGCCTACTTCTTTCTCTCGGTTTCTATTTGACTTCTCGAACTCTTCTTTGAATCTGTTTCTGTATTTCATTCCATCTCTCTCAGTATCTGTTTAAATATTTGTATTTCTCCTCCTCTCTCCTGTTTTCTATTTTCTCCCTGCTTTCTGTATCTCTTTTTCTCTTTCTCTTTGTCGTTTTATGTCTGACACTCTCCTGCTCTGACTCTCTCTCAGTCTCTAGTTATTTTGAATTGATTTCATCTGTCTGTTTACCTGTCCTCTCCTCTCACTTTGTAATTATTTGGCAGTGTCTCTCTCTCTCATTATGTGTGTAAATATATATAGAAATATATATATCGATATGATTTCTTTCTCTCTTTATTGTTCTCTCTTGTCTTAATAACTTACTCCTTATTTCTCTCCGTCTCTGAGTAAATCTGTCTCTGCCCCTCTATTTCTGCAGTTTTCTCAGTGGTACATTTATTTTGTCCTTGGGTTCTCTCTCTGTCTGTCCCTCTCTCTGTCTCTCGTCTCTCTCCCTCTGCCTCTCTTTCTGTCTCTTTCGCTCCCTCTCTCTGCCCTCTCTGTCTCTCCCTCTCTCTGTGTCTTCCTCCTGGTCTCTCTCTCTCTCTCTCTCTCTCGGCCTCTCTCTGTGCCATTCTCTTTGTCTCTCTCTCTCTGTTTCTCTCTTTCCCTCGCTTCCCTCTCTCTATATCTCCCTCTCTGTCTCTCTGCCTCTCCTTCTTTCTCTCCCTCTCTCTCTCCCACTCTCTCTCCCTCTCTCTTCCCCTTTGTGTTTCTTTCTCTGTCTCTCTCTCCCTGTCTCTCTCCAACTCTCTCTTTGTCTCTGCCTCTCCCTCTCTCATTCTCTCTGTCTCCCTCTCTATGTCTCTGTCTCTCTCTAATTGCCTCGCCCTTTCTCTCGCTCTTTCTCGCTCCCCCACTCCCTCTTTCTCACTCTCTCTCTCTCTCTCCCGTTCTCCCCCTCCCCTCTCTCTCTCTGTCCCTCTCTCTGTCTCCCCTCTCTCTCTCCCATCCTCTCTCCCTCTCTCCCACCAGTTATGTGAAGTACACACATCCTGATCAGGTCCACAGAAGTGACTTTGATTTCCAGCTTTGCCCATTTTGCCTTGCGGTCAGTTAATTAAAGTCCAGCTGAGCTGTTTAGCGCCGCTATTTTGAGCAACAATTCACGGAACATCTGCAAAGCAAATCCCGCCACAATAGGTCAGATTATCAATAAAATATAATCTCAGAATCAGATTTAAGATCATTTCAGGGCTCTGTGCTGCTAATATAAAATGTACTTTCCATCCCCCGGGAAGTGCAGGGGATGGAGTATGAAATGGGATTTGGTTCTAGTGCTTGAAACCCTTCTGTTCTTTCTATGATTTCACTAATTTAACAATTAGATTGAGTGGGTATTTCACCGCGTTTTTCAGCTCCTCTCTGAATTTAGTCTGGGTCAGGACATAAATACACGTGTTTGTGCAGGAACTGAGAAGCTGCAGCATGGTCCCTGTGTGATGTGTGATATAACGAGGTTCAGAGTAGGAGTAATAATACCGAATGTCTGCAATTCGTAGATAAATGGAAAAGACAACCCGTGTCAGCCACAACAGTATAAAACTGCCCGATATACTGAAGAGTAAAATGATGGATTTCTTTCGGTTCTCCATCTCTGGATCACTCTGATTCTCTCCATTGCTGCGGCCCCGAAGTCCCCTGCGGACTCGACTGGACATTAAAATACGCCTGACCGTCAGAACATTGAACAGTAAAATCAGACAGAACGGGATAAAAGGGGTTAAAATGCGGTGAAATATGTCAAATGCTGCCCATGCGGGGGAAGAGCGGAAGATAGATTTAATAACACAAAGCCAGGGAACATTATCAATTATAATGTAAGGATCATATAAAATGTTCCAGGGGATATTCACCAAACCGCTCAGCACACTCACTGTTCCCAGAACCACAGCCGCCGTTCTCTCGGTGAAATATTTAGTTTTCAGCTTCTCACAACAAATGGCCACAAATCGATCAAAGGTGAAAGCGACTGTGAGCCAGACAGAAACATCCGTGGCTGCAGCACTCAAGAATATAATAAAACTACACACGGGAGTAATGAGCAGGAATGAAACTCCGAAATACAGCCAATTTATCGCCGTCAATATCACCTCAGTGATAATGAGCATGAGATCGGTCACTGCCATTCCCAGCAGGTAGACACTGATACATTTGGAGAGACCGCACTTTCCTCGGGACAGGATCACAATCGTCACCAAGTTAGCTGCAAGAGAGAGAAAAGGAATCAGAGAAATTACTGATCAGACCTGGAGACAAAGCAGCAATTTGAGAGGATCTGGGGTGAAATTTCCAGCTTTGTTGCTGCATCGAAGGGTGGAAAGTGATTGATTGACCTGGGCAGCGCTTTCGGGCTGAGAGATGTTTTTAAACACAATGATCAATAATGAATTGGGAGATGGATACAGAAAGTGAATAAAGTGAACACCGGATCCACTGGAAGGGCTGAGTGAGGGCGCAGTGCCGGTGGGGAAGGGAGCTGGGGTTTTACACACCGGGAGCCCAGTGGATTAAAGACGGATTTGGGCTCCAGATGGACGGGAGAGGGAAGGGTCAGGAAGGTGAGGAGACGGGGAGGTGCAGCTTGTGTGTTGCTCTGGGTTAAGAGAGTCGACAGTGATTGAGAATTGGAGGGAGTCAAGGAAAAGAGTAGTGTACATGAACGTGTCGGAGCTGGAGAGGAGTCAGGAGTAGATGGTTTGGGAGAACGGACAAACTGAAGGAACCGACGAGACAGAGGATTCATTGCAGTGTGAGCAGAGGCTGGGATTCACAGGGAGAGACTGTACACAATCCAACTATTACATTTAACAGTTCATTTCTGTAGTTATTGGTGTCAGGGAACCTGTGTTTGGTACAAAATGTGTTTAATAAATTTAATTTGCAAATTCAATGAAACTTAAAATGAAAAGTATTAATAAAATTAATCATGTTGTTATTGAACTGATCCGAGCTTGAAAAATACAGTTTCCGAATAATTGATTACAATCAAGAAATTTCTGATTCTATTCTTGAAGTAAATTTTAATTATGTTTACTGTTAAGTTGGAAAACAAGGAACATTCACAAAAACAGACTGAGGACCTGACAGGGATATAAACATGAGGAGCGAGTCCCACAATAAAAACTCACCCAATCTGACCACATCATATTAACACCTTCAAATCACATTTTCTATGTTTAATTGTACTGGAAGTTTCAGCAGTTCATTCTGATGAATTATTCACACCACAGCCTCTCGCTTTCCCTCTCAGTCGCCCTCTCTATCACTCACTCTACTCTCTTTCTCAAGTCCATTTTCATATCCGATTAAATCCTATCATCCTGTGCCTGCATTCTGTTCACCAGCCCCGTGTTTCACCGATCCTATTCTCAGTGTTTGTCAAATAGTGAAGCCTCTGTGGAATAGTTTAATGTTTCTACAGATCATCCAATTCTCTACCTGAACAGAATCGAATCCCTCTCCCAGGTAGATCTCACAATAATTGAGATTCCTTCTCCAGTAATTATAGGGTACAGGGATAGATGGCGGGACTGTTCAATTTACAAAACGCCAACATCATACTTATAATCTACAGGTACATGGAAGGTCTGCTGATTCCAACAGGGACAGTGCAAATTGAGACCACAAAACATTAAAACATTTCATTTTACAGTGAAGTCCAGTGACAGCCAGTGAATTCATCCACAGTGAAGCAGAGAAGGAGATGTGAAAGATTCAGCAGCAAACCCAGTTCAGTAACCAGACATCTGAAGCGGCGTCAGATACACACATAATGAAATAATATTTCATAACAGTGATCACCAATAAATACATTGAAATCCCAGTTAAACTGAAGCATGTTATTGGGGAGGGAGGACATTCCGCTGCCTCCTTGTAACACTGAGACCGTGAGCTGTCTCATTATCAATCACTGAAAACACATTGATGAAAACATATTCCAGGACAGGTTAGTTCCACAACAAGAAACTGTTATCATCTCCTGATGGTCTGATACCAACTCTTAGCCCAATACATTCAGTACAGAGAATAATGCAGTAACAATGCCAGTGTTGGATAGACAAATTCATGACAGATATAATGCAGCGCCTCAATACCGAAAGAGCAGAGACTTAACACATTCCATCATTCAACCAATAGAACAGAACAAGTGACTGTGTAATATATGTAGGGACAAAAAACAATTTGCCAAGTACAGCAGCAGAGTTAACACCGATTTACACCATTAACAGATGAGATAACGGCTTACCCGGAACTCCAATGGCTGCAAGAACTGGATAATAAATGCGTTCCACCTGATGGATTACTGGATCTTCCATTTCTGTGAGAAGCACTGACTTCTGTTGGCCTGGAAACCACAGCTCCAGCAGGCACTCTGAGCTGATCCATTCCAACAAGCCCTGATTTATACAGGGGATAAGTCTCCACTGACACGGTTATACTCCTGATCATTGCTGTTAGTTACAGTCAGTTTAACAAACACATTATATCAGCAGCTTTGACTCCGCTGTAAATAATGTGGTGAATAAAACACAAACATCTCAAAGTCCAGGTTATTACTTAATCAGACCTCTCTCAGGAATAAAGTTTAACCCTGATCTCATAGAGGACTGATCCAACAATAATAAACGGCTTCATTTACAGCTTTTATATAACTATATTGACCATGTTCACTCCTGGTGTTTCATTTATAATTTAGACAGATGTCTCCGCAGTGTGCACTGAATCCAGGGACACGAGCAGACCCGTTTCACTCTGTTCCTGCAGTTTCCCAGTTAAAATATGAATTGTGAGTCTCTGATACGAGGACAGTTAAAGGGCAGGTTGAGGATTGCAGCTTGGAAATGACTGTGGGTGATATTAGGCGACGGACACTGACCGTGTCCCATTGACATTCCTCTCTCCGCTATTTTACTGCAGATGTTTACCCGTTTATTCCACATTGGTGAACGGCTCCAGTAAAATTGGCCCCGTGTAAAACCGAGCTGAGCTCATGACCCTTTTTCACCTCCATCACAAAGGCCCCGTGATTCCCTCACCCGCCTCCATTCCTTCCTCAGCCCATTGCCAGTGAAACCCTCATCAATGTCTCTGTCCCCTCCAGACTCCATTCCTCCAATACACTCCTGACCGGCCACCCAATCCCCACCTTCTATAAACGTGAGCTCGTCCAAAACTCTTGTCCATGTCCAACCAGCACCAGGTCCTGCTCGGACTCACTGACCCTCACTGGCTCACAGTTACATATTCATTAAATTTAAAATTCTCATCCTTGGGTTTAAAACCCTCCCCATTTCCATACCTAAAGACAACCCACCCGTCACCATCTCATTCATCGGACACTGACCTCTTTTGCTGGGACGACCCTCTCTTGGTTCCACTCACCTATCTGATCAGAGCCAGGAGAAGCTTCTCTTCCCACCCTATCACCGTTATCTCTGATGTTTCTAAAGGTTCAATCCTTGGCTCCCTCCTCTTCCTCATCTACATGCTGCCCTTTGGTGACACAGTCCACAGACATGGACCAGCTTTCAGATGGACGCTGACAAAACCACCGCCTCTCTTGACCCTTCCAATATCTTTGTGTTGTCAGGTCCACATTCTGTTTTAGATGAGCCACCAGTTCCTCCAGTTAAAAATTGGAAGTCATGATCTTTGGCCCCAAAATCTCCACATCCTGGCCAGGGATTCCATCCTCACCACTGGTTTTTTGATTGGTGAGTCACTCACCAATCACTCAAGCTCTTACTGACTTGTGTTTATAATATAGATATATTACCTGTATATTTATGATGTATTTATATATTTGGAAGTGTATTTGCACAGGGGCAGCATGGCTGCAGGTACGGCAGCCGGGCTTGGACCGAATGGAGGCTAGCGGGGTGTCCGTCCCGGACAAAATGGGGGCGAGCGCGACCAACATTTTTTTAAAAGTCGCCGCTGGCGCGTCTCCCATGCCGTACAAAATGAGGCCCGCGTCGCCACCACCTTGGACAAAATGGAGGCCAGCTTGGCTTCCTCATTGGGCAAAATGGAAGACAGCCAGGCCAACATTTTGGAAAAATGGCGGCTGCGCCAGCCGCCATCTTGGTCAGATGGCGGCAAGCAGCCAACCGAGTGTCCCCAGTGATCCAGCAGTCAACCCACAATGATGCCGGGGTGCAGCCAGGGTTCCCAGCTTGCACCCAGTCATGCCAGAGTGATGCCAGAGTGGCGGTCTTGATGTTCAGACCACCACCACAACAATAAGAACGACCACAACAATGTCCCAGTGACCCCCCCAGTGTCCCCTGAATGTCCCAGTGACCACCCCAAGTGTCCCCTGAATGTCCCAGTGACCACCCCCCGCAGTGTCCCCTGAATATCCCAGTGATTCCAGTGTGCACCCAGTGACCCCAGAGTAACCCAGACATTACTCACGTGCTCCCCATCGGGTCCAGGCTGTGGTGAAGGTCTCAGTCAGTCCGTCCCCAGCGGAGAGAACGATGCTTGGCCCAGGATTTCTCCCACTCCTCCTCCTCCTCACAAAATGTCTCTTTCTGGATCATCTCCTTGCAGCATTTCATCAAAAAGATTCCTGAGGGGAGAGAGAGGGAATTGATTAAAATACAAAAGCAAGGGATTAAAAAGGCACAGCAAGAGCCCAAAACTCCCTCACTCCCACTCCCTCTCTCACTCTCTCTTTTTCTCCCCCCTCTCTCTCTCTCCCACTCCCTCTCTCACTCTCTCTCACTCTCCCTCCCTCCCACTCTCCCTCACTCTCTCCCTCCCTCTCCCTCTCATTCTCTCTCTCTCTCCCTCTCTCTACCCCTCTCCCTCTCCCTCTCTCACACTCCCCCAGATGCACAGAATCTCTCCCTAATCCAAGTCTGCAGCTTGTTTCTCCCCTGCCTTTCCTCTGAATGCCTCTAACCGGTGCCGCACTGCCTGTCTGAGCTGCTCAGTGTTTGCTGCAGGGTCCAACCCTCCCCCTGGGTGTGTTTTCTCTTCTGTCCCTGGGCCCCTCCCACACCTGCTCTGGACATTGTTGCAACTTTAATTCTGTCAGTTGCTGTCAGCGAAAGGTCAACAGCTTTTCCCTCAACTGTTTTCTCCTGTTTGAATTAGAAACTCGCCCCTCCCTGTTCAATCTCTACCTTGTATTGTCCAGAATGTAATATAAGATATGGACTGAGTCCACCTCACCTTGTAATATACAGAATGTAATATAAGATATGGAGTGAGTCCAACCCATCTTTTATTGTACAGACTGTAATATAAGATAGGGACTGAGTCCAACCCACTGTGTATTGTACAGAATGTAATATAAGATATGGACTGAGTCCACCCCACTGTGTATTGTACAGAATGTAATATAAGATATGGGCTGAGTCCACCCCACTGTGTATTGTACAGAATGTAATATAAGATATGGGCTGAGTCCACCCCACTGTGTATTGTACAGAATGTAATATATGATATGGACTGAGTCCAACCCACTGTGTATTGTACAGAATGTAATATAAGATATGGGCTGAGTCCACCCCACTGTGTATTGTACAGAATGTAATATAAGATATGGACTGAGTCCAACCCACTGAGTATTGTACAGAATATGACATAAGATATGGACTGAGTCCAACCCACTGTGCATTGTACAGAATATGACATAAGATATGGACTGAGTCCAACCCACTGCGTATTGTACAGAATGTAATATAAGATATGGGCTGAGTCCACCCCACTGTGTAATGTGCAGAATGTAATATAAGATATGGACTGCGTCCAACCCACTGTGTATTGTACAGAATGTAATATAAGATATGGACTGAGTGCAACCCACTGTGTAATGTGCAGAATGCAATATAAGATATGGACTGAGTCCAACCCACTGTGTAATGTACAGAATGCAATATAAGATATGGACTGAGTCCAACCCACTGTGTAATGTACAGAATGTAATATAAGATATGGACTGAGTCCAACCCACTGTGTATTGTACAGAATGTAATATAAGATATGGACTGAGTCCAACCCACTGTATTTGTACAGAATGTAATATAAGGTATGGACTGAGTCCAACCCACTGTGTAATGTGCAGAATGCAATATAAGATATGGACTGAGTCCAACCCACTGTGTAATGTACAGAATGCAATATAAGATATGGACTGAGTCCAACCCACTGTGTATTGTACAGAATGTAATATAAGATATGGACTGAGTCCAACCCACTGTGTAATGTTCAGAATGTAATATAAGATATGGACTGAGTCCAACCCACTGTGTATTGTACAGAATGTAATATAAGATATGGACTGAATCCAACCCACTGTTTGTTCTACGGAATGTAATATAAGATATGGACTGAGTCCAACCCACTGTGTATTGTACAGAATGTAATATAAGATTTGGGCTGAGTCCAACCCATTGTGTATTTTACCAACTGCAATATAAGATATGGACTGGGTCCACCCCACTGTGTATTGTACAGAATGTAATATTAGATATGGACTGAGTCCAACCCACTGTGTAATGTGCAGAATGAAATATAAGATATGGACTGAGTACAACCCATTGTGTATTGTACAGAATGTAATATAACATATGGGCTGAGTCCAACCCACTGTGTAATGTACAGAATGTAATATAAGATATGGACTGAGTCCAACCCACTGTGTAATTTACAGAATGTAATATAAGATATGGACTGAGTCCAACCCACTCTGTATTGTCCAGAATGTAATATCAGATATGGACTGAGTCCACCCCACTGTGTATTGTACAGAATGTAATATAAGATATGTACTGTGTCCACCCAAGCTTGTAATGTGCAGAATGTAATATAAGATATGGAGTGAGTCCAACCCATCTTGTATTGTACATACTGTAATGTAAGATATGGACTGAGTCCAACCCACTGTATATTGTACAGAATGTAATGTAAGATATGGACTGAGTCCACCCCACTGTGTATTGTACAGAATGTAATATAAGATATGGGCTGAGTCCACCCCACTGTGTATTGTACAGAATGTAATATAAGATATGGGCTGAGTCCACCCCAATGTGTATTGTACAGAATGTAATATAAGATATGGGCTGAGTCCACCCCACTGTGTGATGTGCAGAATGTAATATAAGATATGGACTGAGTCCAACCCACTTTGTAATGTACAGAATGTAATATAAGATATGGACTGAGTCCAACCCACTCTGTATTGTCCAGAATGTAATATCAGATATGGACTGAGTCCACCCCACTGTGTATTGTACAGAATGTAATATAAGATATGTACTGGGTCCACCCAAGCTTGTAATGTGCAGAATGTAATATAAGATATGGAGTGAGTCCAACCCATCTTGTATTGTACATACTGTAATGTAAGATATGGACTGAGTCCAACCCACTGTATATTGTACAGAATGTAATGTAAGATATGGACTGAGTCCACCCCACTGTGTATTGTACAGAATGTAATATAAGATATGGGCTGAGTCCACCCCACTGTGTATTGTACAGAATGTAATATAAGATATGGACTGAGTCCAACCCACTGTGTAATGTACAGAATATGACATAAGATATGGACTGAGTCCAACCCACTGTGTATTGTACAGAATGTAATATAAGATATGGACTGAGTCCAACCCACTGTGTATTGCACAGAATGTAATATATGATATGGGCTGAGTCCACCCCACTGTGTGATGTGCAGAATGTAATATAAGATATGGACTGAGTCCAACCCACTGTGTATTGTACAGAATATGACATAAGATATGGACTGAGTCCAACCCACTGTATATTGTACAGAATATGACATAAGATATGGACTGTGTCCAACCCACTGTGTATTATACAGAATGTAATATAAGATATGGACTGAGTCCACCCCACTGTGTATTGTACAGAATGTAATATAAGATTTGTACTGGGTCCACACAACCTTGTAATGTGCAGAATGTAATATAAGATATGGAGTGAGTCCAACCCATCTTGTATTGTACAGACTGTAATATAAGATATGGACTGTGTCCAACCCACTGTATATTGTACAGAATGCAATATAAGATATGGACTGAGTCCACCCCACTGTGTATTGTACAGAATGTAATATAAGATATGGGCTGAGTCCACCCCACTGTGTATTGCACAGAATGTAATATAAGATATGGACTGAGTCCAACCCACTGTGCATTGTACAGAATATGACATAAGATATGGACTGAGTCCAACCCACCATGTAATGTGCAGAATGTAATATAAGATATGGACTGAGTCCAACCCACTGTGTATTGTACAGAATGTAATATAAGATTTGGGCTGAATCCAACCCATTGTGTATTGAACAGAATGTAATATAACATATGGACTGAGTCCAACCCACTGTGTAATGTACTGAATGTAATATAAGATATGGACTGAGTCCACCCTACTGTGTATTGTACAGAATGTAATATAAGATATGTACTGGGTCCACCCAACCTTGTAATGTGCAGAATGTAATATAAGATATGGAGTGAGTCCAACCCATCTTGTATTGTACAGACTGTAATATAAGATATGGACTGAGTCCAACCCACTGTGCATTGTACAGAATATGACATAAGATATGGACTGAGTCCAACCCACTGTGTATTGTACATAATGTAATATAAGATATGGGCTGAGTCCACCCCACTGTGTGATGTGCAGAATGTAATAGAAGATATGGACTGAGTCCAACCCACTGTGTATTGTATAGAATGTAACATAAGATATGGACTGAGTACAACCCATTGTGTATTGTCCAGAATGTAATATAACATATGGGCTGAGTCCAACCCACTGTGTAATGTACAGAATGTAATATAAGATATGGACTCAGTCCAACCCACTGTGTAATGTACAGAATGTAATATAAGATATGGACTGAGTCCACCCCACTGTGTATTGTACAGAATGTAATATAAGATATGTACTGGGTCCACCCAAGCTTGTAATGTGCAGAATATAATATAAGATATGGAGTGAGTCCAACCCATCTTGTATTGTACAGACTGTAATATAAGATATGGACTGAGTCCAACCCACTGTGTATTGTCCAGAATGTAATATAAGATATGGACTGAGTCCACCCCACTGTGTATTGTACAGAATGTAATATAAGATATGTACTGGGTCCACCCAAGCTTGTAATGTGCAGAATGTAATATAAGATATGGAGTGAGTCCAAACCATATTGTATTGTACAGACTATAATATAAGATATGGACTGAGTCCAACCCACTGTATATTGTACAGAATGTAATATAAGATATGGACTGAGTCCACCCCACTGTGTATTGTACAGAATGTAATATAAGATATGGGCTGAGTCCACCCCACTGTGTATTGTACAGAATGTAATATAAGATATGGACTGAGTCCACCCCACTGTGTATTGTACAGAATGTAATATAAGATATGGGCTGAGTCCACCCCACTGTGTATTGTACAGAATGTAATATAAGATATGGACTGAGTCCAACCCACTGTGCATTGTACAGAATATGACATAAGATATGGACTGAGTCCAACCCACCATGTAATGTGCAGAATGTAATATATGATATGGACTGAGTCCAACCAATCTTGGAATGTGCAGAATGTAATTTAAGATATGGACTGAGTCCACCCCACTGTGTATTGTACGGAATGTAATATAAGATATGGACTGAGTCCACCCCACTGTGTATTGTACAGAATGTAATGTAAGATATGGACTGAGTCCACCCCACTGTGTATTGTCCAGAATGTAATATAAGATATGTAATGAGAACACCAGATATTTAATGAGTACCCAACAGAGTGTCCCCAGTGATCCCGCAGTCAACCCGGAATGATGCCAGGGTGCAGCCAGGGTTCCCAGCTTGCACCCAGCCATGCCAGAGTGATGCCAGAGTGGCGGTCTTGATGTTCAGACCACCACCACAACAATAAGAACGACCACAACAATGTCCCAGTGACCACCCCAGTGTCCCCTGAATGTCCCAGTGACCCCCCCCCCCAGTGTCCCCTGAAGGTCCCAGTGATTCCAGTGTGCACCCAGTGACCCCAGAGTAACCCAGACATTACTCACGTGCTCCCCATCGGGTCCAGGCTGTGGTGAAGGTCTCAGTCAGTCCGTCCCCAGCGGAGAGAACGATGCTTGGCCCAGGATTTCTCCCACTCCTCCTCCTCCTCACAAAATGTCTCTTTCTGGATCATCTCCTTGCAGCATTTCATCAAAAAGATTCCTGAGGGGAGAGAGAGGGAATTGATTAAAATACAAAAGCAAGGGATTAAAAAGGCACAGCAAGAGCCCAGAACTCCCTCCCTCTCTCACTCTCTCTTTTTCCCTCCCTCACTCTCTCTTTTTCCCTCCCTCAATCTCCCTCACTCTCTCTCACTCTCCCTCCCTCCCACTCTCCCTCTCTCTCTCCCTCCCTCTCCCTCTCATTCTCTCTCTCTCTCCCTCTCTCTACCCCTCTCTCTCTCCCTCTCTCACACTCCCCCAGTTGCACAGAATCTCTCCCTAATCCAAGTCTGCAGCTTGTTTCTCCCCTGCCTTTCCTCTGAATGCCTCTAACCGGTGCCGCACTGCCTGTCTGAGCTGCTCAGTGTTTGCTGCAGGGTCCAACCCTCCCCCTGGGTGTGTTTTCTCTTCTGTCCCTGGGCCTCGCCCACACCTGCTCTGGACATTGTTGCAACTTTAATTCTGGCAGTTGCTGTCAGCGAAAGGTCAACAGCTTTTCCCCCAACTGTTTTCTCCTGTTTGAATTAGAAACTCGCCCCTCCCTGTTCAATCTCGACCTCTACCTCACCTTGTATTGTCCAGAATGTAATATAAGATATGGACTGAGTCCACCTCACCTTGTAATGTACAGAATGTAATGTAAGATATTTACTGGGTCCACCCAACCTTGTAATGTGCAGAATGTAATATAAGATATGGAGTGAGTACAACCCATCTTGTATTGTACAGACTGTAATATAAGATATGGACTGAGTCCAACCCACTGTGTATTGTCCAGAATGTAATATAAGATATGGGCTGAGTCCAACCCACTGTGTGTTGTACAGAATGTAATATAAGATATGGACTGAGTCCAACCCACTGTGTATTGTCCAGAATGTAATATAAGATATGGACTGAGTCCACCCCACTGTGTATTGTACAGAATGTAATATAAGGTATGGACTGAGTCCAACCCACCGTGTAATGTGCAGAATGTAATATAAGATATGGACTGAGTCCACCGCACTGTGTATTGTACAGAATGTGATATAAGATATGGACTGAGTCCAACCCACTGTGTATTGTACAGAATATGACATAAGATATGGACTGAGTCCACCCCACCGTGTAATGTACAGAATGTAATATAAGATATGTACAGAGTCCAACCCAGTGTGTATTGCACAGAATGTAATATAAGGTATGGACTGAGTCCAACCCACCGTGTAATGTGCAGAATGTAATATAAGATATGGACTGAGTCCACCGCACTGTGTATTGTACAGAATGTGATATAAGATATGGACTGAGTCCAACCCACTGTGTATTGTACAGAATATGACATAAGATATGGACTGAGTCCACCCCACCGTGTAATGTACAGAATGTAATATAAGATATGTACAGAGTCCAACCCAGTGTGTATTGCACAGAATGTAATATAAGATATGGACCGAGTCCACCCCACTGTGTATTGCACAGAATGTAATATAAGATATGGACTGAGTCCAATCCACTGTGGATTGTACAGAATGTAACATAAGATATGGACTGAGTCCACCCCACTGTGTATTGTACAGAATGTAATATAAGATATGTCCTGACTCCAGCCCACTGTGTATTGTACAGAATGTCACATAAGATATGGACTGAGTCCAACCCACCTTGTAATGAGCAGAATGCAATACAAGTTATGGACTGAGTCCAACCCACTGCGTAATGTACAGAATGTAATATAAGATATGGACTGAGTCCAACCCACTGTGTATTGCACAGAATGTAATATAAGATATGGACTGAGTCCAACCAACTGTGTAATGTGCAGAATGTAATATAAGGTATGTACTGAGTCCAACCCACTGTGTATTGTACAGTGCCGCATTAAAGAGTAATTCATTATTGCAAATAATCGCCGCACGTTTCATCTCCAAAATTGCTGCTATCCTGTGACTGGATCGCGTTCAGTCCGGCTTCAGGTAACCAGGGGCTGATTTTCCAAGGTCCCCGGCAGAGTTCGATAATCAGACAGTGCGAATGTGTGAACCCTTTACTGAGCTGAACTGTGTGTTCGGTCTGAACAGCTGGTCCCGCCTTTGATCAGTTGAATAAAATTGTACCGGACACCAAACGGTTCAGTGAGTAAAAAGAGCCAGTGTTACAGGAAAAATCCTTTCGGAGTTTGAACGACCCAGGTTCAACTTCTGTTTACTGAACTACAAATTCTAAAATCGGGAGGATGGTAAATCCCCAGAGTTCATGTTCCTGCTTTCTCTCCCGTAACCGCTCTTTTCATGTTGTGTCTGTGGGGAGACTAGTGGAGATCAGGAGAGGGTCTCACAGCGACACAACACTGACTGACTTAGCCCCACACCCCACTGAACCCTTCCCACGACCACACCCCACTGACACAGTCCCACACCCACACCCTACTGACCCAATCCCACAACGAGCCACTGACTGAAATCCCCGGTGTAAAATGGCCCGCCTTCAGTCACTGTCCGAGCGAACACTTAGTGAATTGTTACACCCGTGAGGAATACAGAGCTCCCCAATCCGGTGAACATATCTGACCGTGGCAAATCGGCTTTAGAAACAAAGAGGAAGGGGAGAAAACGATAGCAAAATAACAAAATGAAGCTGAGAAGCTACATTAACTTACCTTGATCCCGCAAGGATTTTCTCTCTCTCAATGTCCGTGTCGATTTTGCAACTTATATCCTTGTTATTTCATTACAACCAATCAGGTAGAAATTGCTTGCTTTATGATAACAAATCACTAATTGTGAATTTGATCTGAACCTTGTGATGTCCTAGTAGGAGTGTTTGCTAGTGCTGTTGGGGAGGGTTTAAACTTAAGTGGCAGGGGGTTGGGAACCTGAGCAGGGAGAGAGAGGAAAGCGTAACAGGAAGGGACAGAAGGTATGGAGTAATAGGTAAAGTGTTAAAAAAGGAGAAAGCAGGAACTAAGCGTCACAAAACAGATTTGAAAGTTCTTTATCTGAATGCACGTAGCATTCGTAATAAAATGGACGAGTTAACGGCACAAATAACTACGTATGGGTATGATCTTGTGGCCATTACAGAAACATGGCTGCAGGGTGACAACGACTGGGAATTAAATATGCCAGGGTATTTAACAATCAGGAAGGACAGGCAGGAAGGAAGGGGAGGTGGGGTGGCTATGTTAATAAAGGAAGGAATCACTGTAATACAGAGAAATGATATTGGGACAAAGCATCAAGATAATGAAACAGTTTGGGTGGAGATAAGGAATAATAAGGGGAAAAAAACATTAGTGGGCGTAGTATATAGGCCTCCTAATAGTTGCAACTCTGCTGGAAGAAGTATTAATCAGGAGATAGTCGGGGCATGTAATAAGGGAACAGCCATAATTATGGGGGATTTTAATTATCATATTAACTGGACAAATCAAATTGGGCAGAGCAGCCTTGAGGACGAGTTCATTGAATGCATCAGGGATGGATTTCTTGAGCAGTATGTAACTGATCCTACAAGGGGGCAGGCAACCTTGGACCTGGTCCTGTGTAATGAGTCAGGATTAATTAATAATGTCCTAGTTAAGGATCCCCTTGGAACGAGCGACCACAACATGGTTGAATTCCATATCCAATTAGAGGGTGAGAAGGTTGATTCTCAAACAAGCGTACTGAGCTTGAATAAAGGAGACTATGATGGTATGAGAGCGGAATTGATTAAAGTGGACTGGGAAAATAGATTAAAGGGTAAGACGGTACATGAGTAGTGGTGTTCATTTAGGGAGTTATTTTACAACTTTCAAAATAAATATATTCCACTGAGGAAAAAAGGGTGTAAAAGAAATGACAGCCACCCGTGGCTAAGTAAAGAAATCAAGGATAGTATCCGACTAAAAACAAGGACATATAAGGTAGCCAAACTTAGTGGGAGGATAGATGATTGGGAATTCTTCAAAAGACAGCAAAAAGTAACTAAAGGATTGATTAAGAAAGGGAAGTTAGATTATGAAAATAAATTAGCAAAAAATATAAAAACAGATAGCAAGAGTTTCTATAGTTATATAAAAAGAAAAAGGGTGGCTAAGGCAAACATAGGTCCCTTAGAGGATGAGACCGGGAAATTAATGGTGGGAAACATGGAGATGGCAAAAATGCTGAACAAATATTTTGTTTCAGTCTTTACAGTAGAGGACACTAAGAATATCCCAACACTGGACAAACAGGGGACTCTCGGGGGGGAGGAGCTAAATACGATTAAAATCACTCAAGAGATGGTACTCAGTAAAATAATGGGACTCAAGGCGGATAAATCCCCTGGACCTGATTGCTTCCATCCTAGGGTCTTGAGGGAAGTGGCAGTAGGGATTGTGGATGCTTTGGTGATAGTTTTCCAAAATTCCCTGGACTCAGGAGAGGTCCCGGCAGATTGGAAAACTGCTAATGTAACACCGTTATTTAAAAAGGGTAGTAGGCAGAAGGCTGGAAATTATAGGCCAGTTAGCTTAACATCTGTGGTGGGTAAAATTTTGGAGTCTATTATTAAGGAGACAGTAACGGAACATTTAGATAAGCATAATTTAATAGGACAAAGTCAGCATGGCTTTATGAAGGGGAAGTCATGTCTGACAAATTTGCTTGAGTTCTTCGAGGATATAACGTATAGGGTGGATATAGGGGAACCAGTGGACGTAGTGTATTTAGACTTCCAGAAGGCATTCGACAAGGTGCCACATAAAAGATTATTACTTAAGATAAAAAATCACGGGATTGGGGGTAATATTCTGGCATGGGTGGAGGATTGGTTATCAAACAGGAAGCAGAGAGTTGGGATAAATGGTTCATTTTCGGACTGGCAACCAGTAACCAGTGGTGTTCCACAGGGGTCGGTGCTGGGTCCCCAACTCTTTACAATCTATATTAACGATTTGGAGGAGGGGACCGAGTGCAACATATCAAAATTTGCAGATGATACAAAGATGGGAGGGAAAGTAGAGAGTGAGGAGGACATAAAAAACCTGCAAGGGGATATAGACAGGCTGGGTGAGTGGGCGGAGATTTGGCAGATGCAATATAATATTGGAAAATGTGAGGTTATGCACTTTGGCAGGAAAAATCAGAGAGCAAGTTATTTTCTTAATGGCGAGAGACTGGAAAGTACTGCAGTACAAAGGGATCTGGGGGTCCTAGTGCAAGAAAATCAAAAAGTTGGTATGCAGGTGCAGCAGGTGATCAAGAAAGCCAACGGAATGTTGGCTTTTATTGCTCGGGGGATAGAATATAAAAACAAGGAGGTATTGCTGCAGTTATATAAGGTATTGGTGAGACCGCACCTGGAATACTGCATACAGTTTTGGTCTCCATACTTAAGAAAAGACATACTTGCTCTCGAGGCAGTACAAAGAAGGTTCACGCGGTTAATCCCGGGGATGAGGGGGCGGACATATGAGGAGAGGTTGAGTAGATTGGGACTCTACTCATTGGAGTTCAGAAGAATGAGAGGCGATCTTATTGAAACATATAAGATTGTGAAGGGTCTTGATCGGGTGGATGCAGTAAGGATGTTCCCAAAGATGGGTGAAACTAGAACTAGGGGGCATAATCTTAGAATAAGGGGCTGCTCTTTCAAAACTGAGATGAGGAGAAACTTCTTCACTCAGAGGGTGGTAGGTCTGTGGAATTTGCTGCCCCAGGAAGCTGTGGAAGCTACATCATTAGATAAATTTAAAACAGAAATAGACAGTTTCCTAGAAGTAAAGGGAATTAGGGGTTATGGGGAGCGGGCAGGAAATTGGACATGAAGCTGAGTTCGGATCGGTCAATGCCCTGTGGGTGGCGGAGAGGGCCCAGGGGCTATGTAGCCGGGTCCTGCTCCGACTTCTTGTGTTCTTTAGATTTGTGGTTGGGATCAGATCAGCCATGATCTTATTGAATGGCGGAGCAGGCTCGAGGGGCCGATTGGCCTACTCCTGCTCCAATTTCTTATGTTCTTATGTTCTTATGTGAGATTCTGAACTCCGCTCTCTGTGTGAAAGCTGTTATCAAACTTCAGGATGGATTTCAACTCAAACATTCCTCGTTTGTTTCAGAACAGGGAGCGGCCTTTCTGGTGAAATCTTATCAAACCGGTTTGACAGTTCGCTGACACTTCAACTGTGAACACAGTTAGTTCTACATTTAACTTCATCTCTTGTTCCAGGGAAGCTCAGTGAAACAGATACTTGGTTATAAAGAAATCGTTACATTTCCATCTGGGACATTGTTTGCTGAAAGTTGCTGATGTTTTTGCGCATTCAACCCGGGACACAAGAGCCAGTGTGTGTCAGTGAGCTGAGGGGGAGGCTATGTCTGTAAGTGAGGACATTAACCATTTAATCGCCGAATTAAACAATCCCTGAGCATCAATCACCTCAGTTACTGGGGGAATGAGCACTGACTTTCCACAGTTACATTTATCATGGTAAATATTCAGCAGATACACCCGTTACATTGTTAAATCCAGAAGGGACTGTGCTGTGGCCGGTAAAAATATTGGATTATCCTAATTTTCAGGGAGGTTATCAGACAGTTATAAATATCCCTTTGCCCTGGCTCTGTACTTGCTCAAAAACTTTAACTCTTTAAACACCTTTCAGTTCCAATGAAATGTCTTCGACCTGAAGCGTTAACTGTGTTTCTTTCTCCACAGATGCTGCCTGACTTGCTGAGCTTCTCCAGCATATTCTGTTTTCATTTCAGATTTCCAGCATCCACAGTATTTGGATTTTGTATAAATATCCCTTCCCCGGGATCGAAGTGACCGCAGTGAGAAAGTGTTTGAGGACAGATTGTGGTGATAATTCCGAGGGACGGATTGTTGTGATCAATCCCAGGGACAAATTGCGATATTTTCCCTTTCTCTATCTCTAATTTCCCCTTTGTTTTTGACGAGGATTAATGATTCTTTCGGGCCGGATGCACAGTCTGAAGCGACGGTACCAAAATCCCCCAATATTTGTCTTCATGTGAACTCTCCCTCCCCAGGCCTTCTCTTTCTTTCTTGTTTCAATCTACCGTTGTTTCAAGCGGAGAGTTATTCATTCTAACGAAAACAATCAAACGACCAAGACCATCTCTTTAAATTCACTATTACCTGAACAGTACGGCTATTTTGAGATTTGCATGCAGTCGAGGTGCATTGATTGATGTGTTTAGAATTATAAAACGACTCGATTCAGTAAATACTGAAAAGTTATTTCCAATGATGGGAAAATCCAGAAGAAGGGGGCCAATCTTAAAATTAGAGCCAGGCCAATCATTAGTGAAATCAGGAAGCATTTTTTTTACACAGGGTAGTGGAAATGTGGAATTCTCTCCCCCAAAAGGCCGTGGATTCTGGTCACTTGGAGCTTTCAAGACTGATATCGACAAATTTTTATCGGATAAGTGTATCAGTGGATATGGTTCAAAAGCAGGAATAAAATAGGGTTGAGGTACAGATCAGCCCTGATCAAATTAAATGGAGGAACAGGCTCGAGGGTTTGAATGGCCTACTCCTGTCCCAATGTTCTTAAATTTAATCAGCACCCGAATAATGAATTCCGACATTTGGGAAATGTGAAGGCGAGTCAGAGTTTCAGGACATTGAATTCAGCTCTGGAGGGTTTGATCATTCCCTTTAAACGGATGTGTTTGGCTCTTTATTTTTAAGGCTGAGCTCCATCTTTTTTTTATTCGTTCATGGGATGTGGGTGTCGCTGGCGAGGCCGGCATTTATTGCCCATCGCTAGTTGCCCTTGAGAAGGTGGTGGTGAGCCGCATTCTTGAACCGCTGCAGTCCGTGTGGTGACGGTTCTCCCACAGTGCTGTTAGGAAGGGAGTTCCAGGATTTTGAACCAGCGACGATGAAGGAGCGGCGATATATTTCCAAGTCGGGATGGTGTGTGACTTGGAGGGGAACGTGCAGGTGGTGTTGTTCCCATGCGCCTGCTGATCTTGTGCTTCTAGGTGGTAGAGGTCACGGGTCTGGGAGGTGCTGTCGAAGAAGCCATGGCGAGTTGCAGCAGTGCATCCTGTGGATGGTACACACTGCAGCCACAGTGCGCCGGTGGTGAAGGGAGTGAATGTTTAGGGTGGTGGATGGGCTGCCAATCAAGCGGGCTGCTTTGTCCTGGTTGGTTTCGAGCTTCTTGAGTGTCGTTGGAGCTGCATTCATCCAGGCAAGTGGAGAGTATTCCATCACACTCCTGACTTGTGCCTTGCAAATAGTGGAAAGACTTTCGGGAGTCAGGAGGTGAGTCACTCGCCGCAGAATACCCAGCCTCTGACCTGCTCTTGTAGGCAAAGTATTTATATGGCTGGTCCACTTCGGTTTCTGGTCAATGGTGACCCCCAGGATGTTGATGGTGGGGGATTCGGCGATGGTAATGCCGTTGAATGTCAAGGGGAGGTTGTTAGACTCTCTTTTCTTGGAGATGGTCATTGCCTGACAATTTTCTGGCGCGAATGTTATTTGCCACTCATGAGCCCAAGGCTGGATGTTGTCCAGATCTTGCTGCATGCGGGCTCGGACTGCTTCATTATTTGAGGGGTTGCGAATGGAACTGAACACTGTGCAATCTTCAGCGAACATCCCCATTTCTGACTTTATGATGGAGGGAAGGTCATTGATGAAGTAGCTGAAGATGGTTGGGCCTAGTACACTGCCCTAAGGAACTCCTGCTGCAATGCCCTGGGGCTGAGATGTTTGGCCTCCAACAAACATGCGGCTCCAGACCTCATTACAGCCCTGGTCCAAACATGGACAAAAGAGCAGAATTCCAGAGGTGAGGTGAGAGTTAATGCCCTTGACATCAAGTCAACATTTGACCGAGTGTGGCACCAAGGAGTCCAAGTAAAATTGAAGTCAATGGGAATCAGGGGGAAAACTCTCCAGTGGCTGGAGTCATACCTAGCACAAAGGAAGATGGTAGTGGTTGTTGGAGGCCAATCATCTCAGCCCCAGGACATTGCTGCAGGAGTTCCTCAGGGCAGTGTCCTGGGCCCAAACATCTTCAGCTGCTTCATCAATGACCTTCCCTGATCATAATCTCAGAAATGGGGATGCTCGCTGATTATTGCATAGTGTTCAGTTCTATTCGCAACCCCTCAAGTAATGAAGCAGCCCAAACCCGCATGCAGCAAAGCCTGGGCAACATCCAGGCTTGGGCTCGTGAGTGGCAAGTAACATTCGGGCCAGACAAGTGCCAGGAAATGACCATCTCCAACAAGAGAGAGTCTAACCACCTTCCCTTGATATTCAACGGCATTACTATCGCTGAATCCACCACCATCAACATCCTGGGGGTCACCATTGACCAGAAACTTAACTGGACCAGACATATAAATACTGTGGCTACGAGAGCAGGTCAGAGGCTGGGTGTTCTGCGGCGAGTGGCTCAACTCCTGACTCCACAAATTCTTTCCAACATCTACAAGGCACAAGTCAGGAGTGTGATGGAATACTCTCCACTTGCCTGAATGAGTGCAGCTCCAACAACACTCACGAAGCTCGACACCATCCACGACAAAGTAGCCCGCTTGATTGGCACCCCATCCACCACCCGAAACATTCACTCCCTTCACCACCAGCGCACTGTGGCTGCAGTGTGTACCATCCACAGGATGCACTGCAGCAACTCGACAAGGCGTCTTCGACACCATTTCCCTAACCTGCAACCTCTACCACCTAGAAGGACAAGGGCAGCAGGCACATGGGAACAACACCACCTGCACGTTCCCCTCCAAGTCACACACCATCCCGACTTGGAAATATATCATCGTTCCTTCATCGTCGCTGGGTCAAAATCCTGGAACTCCCTCCCTAACAGCACTGTTGGAGAACCTTCACCACACGGACTGCAGCGGTTCAAGAAGGAGACTCACTATCACCTTCTCAAGGGCAATTAGGGATGAGCAAGAAATGATGGCCTTGCCAGCTACAGCCACATCCCATGAACGAATAAAAACAAAGTACAGAATCAGGCCATTCAGCCAAACAGGTCTATGCCAGGATTCATGCTCCTCGTGAGGCTTCTTCCACACGACTTCATCTCACCCTATCAATATGTCCTTTCAATGCTTTCTCCCTCATTTATTTATCCACCTTCCTCTAAAATGCTTCTATGGTTTGCCCCTGAACCATTCCTTTTGTTGGTGAGTTCCATATTCTCATCACTCAGAGGAAATAATTTTCTCCTCAATTCCTCATTGGATTTATTCGTAACTATCTTCTATTCGTGGCCTCTAGTTTTGGACTGCCCTCGAGCGGAAACTTCCTCTCTACATCAATCCTAGCGAACCACTTCATAATATGAAAGACAGGTCACCTCTCAGTCTTCTCTTTAGCAGAGAAAAGAGCCTCAGCCTGTTCAGTCTTTCCTGATAATTATTAAATAAATAATGGATTGACGAAGGGACACCAGAAATGATAGGAAGGTAATGCCAAGAAGAACACCCAGGCCATAATATTCTCCCCCAGGATCGGATGAATGCCGATAATCTCGGCACAATCCAGAGCACGGTCGGAATGATTACAACTGCACAATAAAATGCCCGGAGCCGACAGGCCCTGTTTTTGCACATTGCTGCGCTTAAAGCAGATCAGTTGGTGGATTGCACTGTGAAACTCACATGTTAAAAAACAACGCCAGAGACAGTGCGATGTTCCGACCTGTGTCACAGTTTAAGTTTATCGAATGAAGGTTATTATTAAAACGTGGGTTACGGTGACGGAGGGCGGGGGGGTGGGGGTGAGGGTGGGGCGGGTGGGTGGTTGATGGTGAATTGCGATCCACAATCCTGGAAACATCAGGTTCGCAGCTGGCCAGATACAAAAACATCAATTTTAGGACCTTAACAATTAAAATCTGGATAGAGAACCTACTGGATAGAACTTTGAACCGTCTCCGAAATAAAATCACAGGTGAAGTTTCAAGGGGTCACTGTTTAATTCTGACACTGGGCGGAACAGTGGGTGTTTTTACTAAAGGATATTTAACAAAGTTTGTCCTCCATTCTCTCGCAACTATTATCTGATCTTTTCTCTCCTGGAATTCTGTGAAGTTCAGACCAGATGGAGCTCAGTCTTAAATAAAAAGAGCCAAACACGTCCGTTTAAAGGGATTGATCAAACTCCTCAGCGCTGAATTCAATGTCCTGAAACTCTGACTCGCCTTCACATTTACCAAATGTCGGAATTCATTATTCGGGTGCTGATTAAATTTAAGAACATTGGGACAGGAGTAGGCCATTCAAACCCTCGAGCCTGTTGCTCCATTTAATTTGATCAGGGATGATCTGTACCTCAACTCTATTTTATTCCTGCTTTTGATCCTTACCGCTTGATACACTTATCTCATAAAAATCTGTCGATATCAGTCTTGAAAGTTCCAAGTGACCCAAAATCCACAGCCTTTTGGGGGAGAGAATTCCACATTTCCACTACCCTGTGTGAAAAAATGCTTCCTGATTTCAATACTGAATGGCCTAGCTCTACTTTTAAGATTGCCCCCCTTGTTCTGGATTTTCGCATAAAAGGAAATAGTTTCTCTGCATCTACCGCATCGAGTCATTTTATAATTATAAACACATCAATTAATGCACCACGACTGCATGCAAAACCCCCAAAATAGCCGTACTGCCCATTGAACATTGAATTTAATGAGATGTTCTTGGTCCTTTGATTGTTTTTGTCAGAATTAATCACTCTCCGCTTAAAATAACGGTAGATTGAAACAAGCAAGAAAGAGAAGGTCTGTGGAGGGAGAGTTTACACGAAGACAAATATTGGGGGATTTTTGGGACCGCCCTTCAGACTGTGCCTCTGGCCCGAATGAACCCTTAATCCTGGTCAAAAAACAAAGGGGAAATTAGAGAGAAAAGGGAAATATCGCAATCTGTCCCTGGGATTGATCACAACAATCCGTCCCTCGGAATTATCACCACAATCTGTCCCTGGGATTGATCACAACAACCCGTCCCTCGGAATTATCACCACAATCTGTCCCTGGGATTGATCACAACAATCCGTCCCTCGGAATTATCACCACAATCTGTCCCTGGAATTGATCACAACAATCCCTCCCTTGGAATTATCACCACAATCTGTCCCTGGGATTAATCACAACAACCCGTCCCTCGGAATTATCACCACAATCTGTCCCTGGGATTGATCACAACAATCCGTCCCTCGGAATTATCACCACAATCTGTCCCTGGGATTGATCACAACAATCCGTCCCTTGGAATTATCACCACAATCTGTCCCCGGGATTGATCACAACAACCCGTCCCTCGGAATTATCACCACAATCTGTCCCTGGGATTGATCACAACAATCCATCCCTCGGAATTATCACCACAATCCGTCCTCAAACACTTTCTCACTGCGGACACTTCCATCCCAGGGAAGGGATATTTATTCAAAAGCAAAACACTGCGGATGCTGGAAATCTGAATTAAAAACAGAAAATGCTGGAGAAGCTCAGCAAGTCATAGAGTCATAGAGTCATAGAGTTATACAGCACGGATAGAGGCCCTTCGGCCCATCGTGTCCGCGCCGGCCATCAAGCCCTGTCAGTCCGTATCTGAGGAGAAAGAAACAGAGTTAACGCTTAAGGTCGAAGACATTTCTTTAGAACTGGAAGGTGTGCAATGAGTTAAAGTTTTGAGCAAGTACAGAGCCAGGGCAAAGGGATATTTATAACTGTCTGAGAAACCCCCTGAAAATGAGGATAATCCAATCTTTTTACCGGCCACATCACAGGAATAGTCCTTTCTGGATTTAACAATGTAACGGGTGTATCTGCTGAATATTTACCATGATAAATGTAATTGTGGAAAGTCAGTGCTCATTCCCCCAGTAACGGAGGTGATTGATGCTCAAGGATAGTTTAATTCGGCGGTTAAATGGTTAATGTCCTCACTTACAGAAACAGCCTCCCCCTCAGCTCACTGACAAGACACTGGCTCTTGGGTCCTGGGTTGAAAGCATAAAAACATCAGGGATTTTAGCAAACAATGTCCCAGATGGAAATGTAACAATTTCTTTCGAACCAAGTGTCTGTTTTACTGAACTTCCCTGAAACAAGAAGAGATAAATTTAAATGTACAACTGAATTTGTTCACAGTTGAAGTGGCAACGAACTGTCAAACCGGTTCGATTAGATTTCACCAGAAAGGCCGCTCCCTGTTCTCAAACAAACGAGGAATGTTTGAGTTGAAATCCATCCTGAGGTTTGACAGCAGCTTTCACACAGAGGGCGGAGTTCAGAATCTCACATCACAAGGTTCAGATCAAATTCACAATTCGTGATTTGCTAAAATAAAACAAGGAACTTCTACCTGATTAGTTGTAATGAAATAACAAGGATATAAGTTGCAAAATCTACACGGACATTGAGAGAGAGAAAATCCTTGCGGGATCAAGGTAAGTTAACGTAGCTTCTCAGAGTCATTTTGTGATTTTATTATCGTTTTCTCCCCTTCCTCTTTTTTTCTAAAGCCGATTTCCCGCTGTCAGATATGTTCCCCGGCGTGGGGAGCTCTGTATTCCTCGCGGGTGTAACAATTCACTAAGTTTTCGCTCGGACAGTGACTGAAGGCGGGCTATTTTACACCGGAGATTTCAGTCAGTGGCTCGTTGTGCGACTGGGTCAGTGGGGTGTGGGTGCGGGACTGTGTCAGTAGGGTGTGGGTGTGGGACTGTGTCAGTGGGGTGTGGGTGTGGGACTGTGTCAGTGGGGTGTCGGTGTGGGGCTGTGTCAGTGGGGTGTGGGTGTGGGACTGTGTCAGTGGGGTGTGGGTGTGGGACTGGGTCAGTGGGGTGTCGGTGTGAGACAGTGTCAGTGGGGTGTGGGACTGTGTCAGTGGGGTGTGGGTGTGGGACTGGGTCAGTGGGGTGTCGGTGTGGGACTGTGTCAGTGGGGTGTGGGTGTGGGACTGGGACAGTGGGGTGTCGGTGTGGGACTGTGTCAGTGGGGTGTGGGTGTGGGAAGGGTTCAGTGGGGTGTGGGACTGGGTCTGTTGGGTGCCGGTGTGGGGCAGAGTCAGTTGTGTTGTGTCGCTGTGGGACCCTCTTCTGGTCTCCACTAGTCTCCCCACAGACACAACATTATAAGAGCGGTTACAGGACAGAAAGTAGGAACGTGAACACTGGGGATTTACCATCCTGCCCATTTTAGAATTTGCAATTCAGTAAACAGAAGTTGAACCTGGGTCCGTCTAACTCCGGACGGATTTTTCCTGTAACACTGGCTCTTTTTACTCACTGGACCGTTTGGTGCCCGATACACTTTCATTTAGCTGATCAAAGGCGGGACCAGCTGTTCAGACCGAACACACAGTTCAGCTCAGTGAAGGGTTCACACATTCGCACTGTCCGATTATTGATCTCTGCCCAGCACTTGGAAAATCAGCCTCTGGTTACATGAAGCCGGACTGAACGCGAACCAGTCACAGGATAGGAGCAATTTCGGAGATAAAACGTGCCGGCGATTAATTACAACAATGAATTACTGTTTAATGCGGCAGGTAGCAACGGACGCGCATTCGGTGGGAAAATGGAGCAGGGACTTTTGTTTTTGCTAAAATAAGTTCATGTTAATGAGGAAGTTATTTGCCAAACTGACTCAACTGAAAAAAACAAAGGCCGCTCCCTTTAGACAGAAATAAACTTCAGGAATGTTTTCAATCGAAACTGATTCAGGGCTGAAACGATCTTTCAGACACATAGGAGGTTCCTGATCGTTAATCTTGGTAATTAGTGCAGTTACTTTTTATATCTACAGGTAGGAGGGTCCATCACTAATCTATATATAAAAAGTAACTCCACAAATTACCAACAGGGAGGAGAGTCCATCACTAATCATTATATAATAAGTAGCTCCTCAAATTACCAACAGCTCGGAGGGTCTATCACTAATCTATACATAAAAAGTAACGACACAAATTACCAACAGGTATTAGAGTCCAACAGATAGGAGGGTCCATCACTAAACTTTATATGAAAAGTAACGACACAAATTACCAACAGGTCGGAGGAAAAATCACTAATCTTTATATAAAAAGTAACTACACCAACTATGGACAGGTAGAATCGTCCATCACTCATCTTTATACAAAATGTAACGACATTAATCACCAACAGGAAAAAATCTTTCGATAAGATATAACTACTCTAATTACCAACAGGTTGGATGATGTCCGTGTGGCTGGGTCATTGGGCTATTGGTGTGGTACTGCCTCAGTGGGGTTTGGGCCTGGTCCAGTAGGGTGTCGGTGTGGGTCTGCATCGGTGGGTGTTGGTGTAGGTCTGGGTCAGTGGTGTATGGGTGTGGGACTGGGTCAGTGGGGTGTCTGTTTGGGACTGGGACAGTGGGGTTTGGTGTGGGACTGGGTCAGTGGGGTGTGGGTGTGGGACTGGGTCAGTCTGGTGTCGGTGTGGAACTTGGTCATTGGACTATTGGTGTGGTACTGCCTCAGTGGGAATTGGGACTTGGTCAGTGGGGTGTCGGTGTGGGTCTGCATCGGTGGGTGTTGGTGTGGGTCTGGGTCAGTGGGGTGTGGGTGTGGGACTGGGTCAGTGGGGTGAGGGTGTGGGACTGGGTCAGTGGAGTGTGGGTGTGGGACTGGGTCAGTGTGGTGTGGGTATGGGACTGGGTCAGTGGGGTGTGGGTATGGGACTGGGTCAGTGGAGTGTGGGTGTGGGACTGGGTCAATGGGGTGTGGGTGTGGGACTGGGTCAGTGGGATGTGGGTGTAGGACTGGGTCAATGAGGTGTCGGTGTGAGACTGGGTCAGTGTGGTGTCGGTGTGGGACTGGGTCAGTGGGATTTCGGTGTAAGACTGGGTCAGTGGGGTGCCTGTCCAGTCGTAGCCGGAGAACCTCCTTACATGGCTTCTCTGCTTCCGTACTGTGAACTCTGGGAGACCCCATGGATCTCACCTCACCCCTTCCTATTTCTCATCCACATGCTGCCCCTTGGAGACATTATATGAAGACAAGGGTTCAGCTTTCACATGTGCACTGGCAACACTCTGCTCGACATCTCCACCATCTCTCGGCCGATCCACTGCCTCTGCTTTTTCGCGCTGCTCGTCCAACATCCAGTCTTGGACGAGGGACACATTTCTCCAATTAAACATTGGGAAAAACGAAGACACCATCTTCAGACCCCGCCATGAATTCTGTTACTTCGCAAAACACACATACTAGTGGAGAATTCTGTTGTCGAACAGCAGTCATGCCGACCACTGAAATTCATGGTTTTATCGGAGATTCTAAAATCCCCAATGAGATTCCAAACATAAATTTTGTGAATTAGCTCACGGTTTAAAGTTATCGATTGATAACATTATAGCTTAGAGTTAATATTAGAACAGTGCTAAATTTCCTCACCTCCGAGAGTGCTCATTAGTGTTCATATTAGAACAGTGGTGAATCTCCTGACCTCCTACAGTGCTCATTAGTGTTAATATTAGAACAGTGGTAAATCTCCTGACCTCCTACAGTGCTCATTAGTGTTAGTATTAGAACAGGGGTAAATCACCAAAACTCCGACAGTGCTCATTAATGTTAATATTAGAACAGTGGTAAATCTCCTCACATTCTACATTGCTCATTGTGTTAATATTGGAGCAGAAGTAAATCTCCTCACCTCCTACGGTGCTCATTAGTGTTAATATTCGAACAGTGATAAATCTCCTCACATTCTACATTGCTCATTGTGTTAATATTGGAGCAGAAGTAAATCTCCTCACCTCCTACAGTGCTCATTCGTGTTAATATTAGAACAGTGTTAAATCTCCTCCCCTCGTACAGTGCTCATTGGTGTTAATATTAGAACAATGGTAAATCACCTCACCTCAGACATTGTTCATTTCTGTTAATATTAGAACAATGGTAAATCTCCTCACCTCCGACATTGTTCATTTGTGTTAATATTGGAACAATGGTAAATCACCTCACCTCAGACATTGTTCATTTCTGTTAATATTAGAACAATGGTAAATCTCCTCACCTCCGACATTGTTCATTTGTGTTAATATTAGAACAGTGGAAAATCTCCTAACCTCCTACAGAGGTCATTAGTGTTAATATCAGAACAGTGGTAAAACTCCGCACATTCTGCAGTACTCATTAGTGTTCATATTAGAACAGTGGTGAATCTCCTCACCTCCTATCGTGGTCATTAGTGTTAATATTGGAACAATGGTAAATCTCCTCACCTGCTACAGTGCTCATTAGTGTTAATATTTGAACAGTGGTAAATCCCCTCACCTCCTACAGTGCTAATTAGTGTTAATTTTACAACAGTAGTAAATCTCCTCACCTCCGACATTGTTGATTTGTGTTACTATTAGAACAGTGGTAAATCTCCTCACCTCCTACAGTGCTCATTAGTGTTAATAATGGAACAGTGGTAAATCTCCTCACCTCCTACTGTGCTCATTCGTGTTAATATTGGAACAGTGGTAAATCTCCTCACCTCCTACAAATGTCATTAGTGTTAATATTGGAACAGTGGGAAATCTCCTCACCTCCTACACTGCTCATTAGTGTTAATATTAGAACAGTGGTAAATCTCCTCACCTCCTACAGAGCTCATTAGTGTTAATATTAGAACATTGGTAAAACTCCGCACATTCTGCAGTGCTCATTGGTGTTCATCTTAGAACAGTGGTAAATCTCCTCACCTCCTACAGTGCTCATTAGTGTTAATATTAGAACAGTGGTAAATCTCCTCACCTCCTACAGTGTTCATTAGTGTTAATATTAGAACAGTGGTAAATATCCTCACCTCCAACAGTATTCGTTAGTGTCAATATTGGAACAATGGTAAATCTCCTCACCAGCTCCAGTGCTCATTAGTGTTAATGTTAGAACACTGGTAAATCTCCTCACCTCCTACAGTGCTCTTTCTTGTTAATATTTGAACAGTGGTAAATCTCCTCACCTGCTCCAGTACTTATTTGCGTTAATATTAGAACAGTGGTAAATCTCCTCACCTCCTACAGTGCTCGTTAGTGTTAATATTGGAACAGTGGTAAATCTGCTCATCTCCTGCAGTGCTCATTAGAGTTAACATTGGAACAATGATAAATCTCCTCACCTCCTACAGTGCTCATTAGCGTTAATATTTTTATTTTTTTATTTTTTTTATTCGTTCACGGGATGTGGGCGTCGCTGGCGAGGCCGGCATTTATTGCCCATCCCTAATTGCCCTCGAGAAGGTGGTGGTGAGCCGCCTTCTTGAACCGCTGCAGTCCGTGTGGTGACGGTTCTCCAACAGTGCTGTTAGGAAGGGAGTTCCAGGATTTTGACCCAGCGACAATGAAGGAACGGCGATATATTTCCAAGTCGGGATGGTGTGTGACTTGGAGGGGAACGTGCAGGTGGTGTTGTTCCCATGCGCCTGCTGCCCTTGTCCTTCTCCGTGGTAGAGGTCGCGGGTTTGGGAGGTGCTGTCGAAGAAGCCTTGGCGAGTTGCTGCAGTGCATCCTGTGGATGGTACACACTGCAGCCACAGTGCGCCGGTGGTGAAGGGAGTGAATGTTTAGGGTTTTGGATGGGGTGCCAATCAAGTGGGCTGCTTTATCTTGGATGGTGTCGAGCTTCTTGAGTGTTGTTGGAGCTGCACTCATCCAGGCAAGTGGAGAGTATTCCATCACACTCCTGACTTGTGCCTTGTAGATGGTGAACAGTGGTAAATCTCCTCACCTCCCACAGTGCTCATTAGTGTTAATATTAGAACAGTGGTAAATCTCCTCACCTCCCACAGTGCTCATTAATGTTAATATTAGAACAGTGGTAAATCTCCTCACCTCCCACAGTGCTCATTAGTGTTAATATTAGAACAGTGGTAAATCTCCTCACCTCCTACAGAGCTCATTAGTGTTAATATTAGAACAGTGGTAAATCTCCTCACCTCCTACAGTCTCATTAGTGTTAATATTAGAACAGTGGTAAATCTCCTCACCTCCTACGTGCTCATTTGTCAGGTACTGACTCCATGAGAAATATGTTTAATATATATATCCAATAGACGCACCAACCAGGACCCATCTCCATGAATTCACGGAGACTGTCACTGCCTATAGACACCAGAGGAATCACACCCAGCTGTATTTTGTGTATGTCGATAGATATCATATTCATCAAGTACCAGGATTTAATATCAAAACACAACCAGTCAAAAATATAAAACACTTCTGTGAATAAAATAATAAAACAGCGCCAGAAGTTAAAACCGAGTGAAGGGTCATTTAAATCATCAATGATCACCCCGCTCCATATTTCCCTCCAGAATATTCACTGCCTCAGGAATAAAGCTTTTCTGGCCTGCACTATGATTAAACCTAACGAATGGGCGCTCCGAGTGCAGAGTCTCTGCCGACGGGAGCCCGTCTGGAACTGGGTTGTTGAGATCAGCGGGACTCACTGGATTTCACTGGGCAGCTGTCTGTGTCACACCTGATGTGGAGTATTGTTCATCACACTCGGGAAATGCTCCATCCCAGAGCTAAAAGCTGTTGAACTGATGGCGGAGGAGAGACTTGGTATCATGTTTAACAAGGGAACGTTCTCCTGCTCATTTTAATATTGCTGCCTAACCTCCTATTAATATTGTATTGATTACAGTTCATCAGAACCTGGGAACGTCTGTCACAGCCTTGGCTGAAGCTTCAAACAGGGGAGAAAATCCAACACCCTCAACAAGAATGACAATGGACACAGGTAGGTTCACAGAATTCTTTAAAATTTCAATTGTGTCCTGACAAAAGCTCCAGATCACAAACAAGAAACTGCAGCTCACACAGGAAGAGGTAACAGCACAGATACTGTGTCGATAGCGGGAAGTGAGTGACCATCTAGAAGGACAGTGCAGTCACAGGTGGAGGGATCTCCTGAGTATTGTAACTGTCCAATAGATACCTGGTGTTGGGGACTGTAAGGTGGAGAGAGACAGTGAATCAGAGAATGGGCTTTCCGAGTAACAGTGTGAGACCGGGGAGCAGGGGGACACCCCGAGAAGGGCAGGTGGTTAGAGGCAAGTACGACACAGGAATAGGAGAACGATAATAGTGGAAGATTCTATTGTCACGGAACAGACAGACTCTTCTGCAGCCCTGAGCACGGCCCCAAATGGTAAATTACCTCCCTGGTGTCAGAGGGAAGAACATCCTGGAACAGGTGGGACCATCTCTGGGAAGTAATGGAGAGCAGAAAATCGCCATGGTCGGAAACAATAACACGGATAGAAATACGTTTATCGAGGGAATATTGAGACTTAGCACTCGACTAAAAAACAAGGCTTAGAGTTGGCGATCTCTGGATTGTTTTCACTGGGCCGCTTAAAGGGGGAAATATGAGGCCGGTCAATGTGTGGCTGCAGGGCTGGAGCAGGAGGGAAGGGTTCACGGTCTTGGGGACTCGCGTGAGTTCAGGGAGAAGGGAAGGGACGGTCACGGTCTGAACTGACCAACAATGGTTTTACAGACTGGGTGAATGGAGCAGGAGGGAAGGGTTCACGGTCTTGGGGACTAGCGTGAGTTCAGGGAGAAGGGAAGGGACGGTCACGGTCTGAACCGACCAACAATGGTTTTACCGACTGGGTGAATGGAGCAGGAGGGCAGGGTTCACGGTCATGAGGACTGGAATGAGTTCAGGGAGAAGGGAAGGGACGGTCACGGTCTGAACCGACCAACAATGGTTTTACAGACTGGGTGAATGGAGCAGTGGGAGGGTTTCAGCTCATATGACTGGAGGGTGGGAAATCTCAGGTTCTGAGACTAGAGATTGGAATTAATAAAACTGTTGGACCAGTACAGAAGATTTATAAAATAGTGAAAAGTTATTAGCAGGAAAAAAGCAAGGTGGTGTTGAGAGATAAAGTCACTTGGTATTTAAAAAAAGCAAAGAAACGGAAACGGGTCAACATTCCAAAAAATCGGAGTTAGGTTTGTGTGTTATGTCTGTGAATATACAGATCATTCCAAAAACATTCGGAAAATCAGAAGCATCAGAGATGTGATCGAGTATCTGTAAGACAGGGCCTGAGATTTCACAGGGTTCAGAGCGAAATGTTTCTGATTAAAACATTTTGAGGGGAGAGAAAAATAGTTCTGGACGCCAGTATTAATAAAAGTTTATAAGACAGAGTTAGAACAATAAAAAACTTGCATTTATAGCGCCTTTAATATTGAAAGACGATACAGGTTGCGTCAAGGTGCGATTATCAAACAAAATTTGACACCGAGACAAATAAGGAGATTTTCGGACGAATGACCAAAAGCTTGGGTAAAGTTGTCGGTTTTAAGGAGCGTCTTAAAGGAGAAGAGAGAGAAGGAGAGGTTTCGAAAATAAGGATGTTCCAGTGAACAATATTAAGATAGAATCCATATGAATGCAGTTAAGCAATAGGAAGGGAAATAGCACAATACTCGGTCGGTTTTGCAGGCCAGCAAGAAGTTGAGCTGAGATAGAGGGAGAACTGGGAGAAATTAGTTGTGGATGAAGGTTTGGGGAGATCAAAAAATATTTCCTTCAGTTTCTAAAAATGATGGTGGAATTGAAAATGTTGGTGTACGAGAGGACGATGTGGGACCATAGTTAGAGATAACTGTAGAGTAGGATTTGGATCTGAGAAACATCGCCGAGGTGGATAAATCACTGGGCCCAGAGATAACACACCCGAGGCTAATAAAGGAAGTCAGAGCGGAGATAGGATGGACTCTGATCACAATTTCTCAATCCTCGTTTGTTATCAAAAATATCCAGGTGGACTGAAGGAGCCCAAGTAATGTCTCTTTTAAAATAGGGAGAGAGGGCCAACGGGTAACTGGAGACCAACTAGTTTCCGTCAGTCGTCGGCAAACTCCTTAAATCTGTAATTCCAGGTCGAATTACTGAACATTTAGAGACACAGGGGATGATCAGGGGAGGCTGGAACGGATTCGCTGCAGACAAGTCGTATTTGACAAATTTGATACAGCTTTTTTGAGAGGTGACTATATAGATCGATGGGATGCAGCACATGCGGTGTATATGGGTTTTCAGAAGGTGTTTGATAATGTGGCTCACAGGAGGCTTCAGCCATTTGGTATAAGAGGAAATGTAGCCGCCTGGAGAGAAAGTCGATAATGTGTTTAGTTTTCTCCATTTTTTTTCACAGATCCGAACGCTGCAATCACTGAGTTCCTGACAAATTGCGACGATTACCAGCTGTTCCAGTTGACGAAATTCTACCGGGACAGACTGGAACAGGCGATTGAAGAAGTGGTGGACGGAGTCAGCTCGTTGTTAACGTACGAGAGGCATTTCAGTGGACAGGAACATCGGGTAAGTGGGAGGGACACAGAATGAGTTTGGATTATTTCAACATCACAGAACGAAAAGGATATCAGATCTTAGAATCATAGAATGTGACAGAACAGAAACAGGCCAAATAGGAAAGAAATTGATCAAACTGAAAATACAGTGAATCTGAAGCAATGATACGAAGACGTGAAAATACCCAGTGGATCGGTCAGTGTCTGTGCAAAGGATAGGGGAACGGTTCGGGTGTAACTCTTGTGTGGACTGAAAACAAAAGGGAATCAGTTTTACTGGGACTGGGAAAAGGAGAGACCAATATATTCATTGTTATTCTTTACAGAAAGTCATTGATCTCGTGGAGAAGGGAAACAGGGCGGACAGTTCCAAACTTGTCCTAAATCTGGTGATGGAGAAAGGCTCTCGGGCCCGAAGGGTGATGTGGGAATCCTTTGTGAAAATGCACCATGTGGTACCAAAGTTGGACAAAATACTGAAAGAGATGCAGGAACTTGGTACAGTAAAATCAGACACTGAATTCAATTTCAGATTGAAACACTGCAGAATTTACGATAACATTACACAGATCTGATTTCATGAAAGCTCAATGATTTAAACAGGTCCTGATCCATTTGATTATATGAACATCGGACGAGGTTTATCTGAAATACCCAGTCACCTGAAAGGTAAGTGATGAAATGGAAATTTTAAACCGTTTATTTCACTTCTGAGAATCAGAATGTTTGACTGTAGACTTTTGTTTAGAGATTGTCGGAATCTGGGAATCCGAAATTGAAAGGCTGGAGGGAATAGAAATGAACCTCGTTTGAACTTGTCATCAACACCCAACTTTTCAAGTTCTAATTCATGCGGTTTCTGACATATTTTCTAAATATACAGAAGTTCCACTGTTGCACTTAATCCAGATGCTGATCACTATCACTTCTTAATTCTTATACTCAACTGACATTGTCCTGATACACTGTGAAATCCCATGGACACCTGGCAGGATCCTGATGCACTGTGAATCCCCATACAAAACTGGCAGGATCCTGATACACTGTGAATCCCCATACACACCTGGCAGGATCCCGATACACTCTGAATCCCCATACACACCTGGCAGCGACCCGGTACACTGTGAATCCCCATACACACCTGGCAGGATCCCGATACACTGTGACTCCCCATACACACCTGGTAGCGACCCGATACACTGTGAAACCCCAAACACACCTGACCGGATCCTGATACACTGCAAAACCCCAAACACACCTGGCAGGATCCTGATACACTCTGAAACTACATATACATCTGGCAGGATCCTGATACACTATGAATCCCCATACACATCTGGCAGAATCCTGATACCCTATCAAACCCCATACACACCTGTAAGGATCCCAACACTGTGAAACCCAATACACACCTGGCAGGATCTTGATACACCGTGGATCCCCATACACACCTGTCAGGATCCTGATACAATGTGAATCCCAATACACACCTGTCAGGATCCTGATACACTGTGAATCCCAATGCACACCTGTCAGGATCCTGATACACTGTGAATCCCAATGCACACCTGTCAGGATCCTGATACACTGTGAATCCCAATACGCACCTCCTTCGTGCTGCCCAGACATTCTGGTTTTCATAATTGAAGAGCAGTGCCTTGAGCCAGATGTTACTGCCCCCCCTTGGAATCTCCCCACCACCAACTGGAAGGAAAGAGGTGGAGAAAAGCGAAACTTTAAAATGTTATCATTTCACAGCACAGAGCGAGACGCCAAAATGTTCGATCTGATCTGAGAAGTTCACACTTCCGAGATGTTCACACAAGGAAGTTATGGGCTGGCTCCCTAATGGCAGTGAAACAGAGAACCTTATTTTACTCAAAGAATAGCCCTTTAACTCAGGGTCTTTTAAGACCTAATGTAATGACTAATGGAAACAGATTTAATTTCCCAAACCTTCATTGGAGGAATATCAGACCAAAATGAAACAACGGAGTATAATTACTGGGGAACAGTTGAAATGAACTGTGAATGTTTTCTGCTCTAACATTACACTGAGTGAAGTGAGCAACAGTTGTATTATTAATAATAATCGGTGATATGACAGGACTGTTATAAAAACACATTCAATTAATATACATAATAATTGCTGAAAAAGTGTTCACTATTTCTGAAACACAATACAACAGGAGAATGATTAGAGACAGGAAAAGACCATTTGGCCCAAATAAGCCTGTCCCTGTTAGAGAGATGACCCCACTTTTGCTTCCTCTCAGTGAATCCACAGAAACACGTTCAATTATCACTTCACCCCACTTACACTGTCCCTTTAGTGTCCTTCCCCGGTATCTGGTCCCTGCTTTCCAAAGCTTTGGGTGATTTCCCTTCGTATTTCTGACTTTCAATTTTCTCTGTTATTAATTATTTTGTTGATTGTGAGCCTGTTTCCTGCACTCATGTTCTGAATTCCATTAAAACATTTCAGAACCGAAGTTTCTCAGCCAAACAAAATACATTAATGCGCCACCCTTCCCTCAACGCAAACTCCGATATCTTAAATCATCTTTCTGATTCCCCACTGTACATTAAGAATGGCATTAAGATTTACTTGCTATCACGTGATATAGAACAACAGGTAATACCCCAGATAACCTATCCGAGTCCCGTTTCTGAAAGCTTCCCCTCCATCGAGGTTAAACAGTGGAACTTCTGTCCATTCACAGTCTGTCCCTCTCCCAGTGCCCACAATATCCCAGATAACCTGCCTGAGGTCTGATACAATAACAGTGGAACTTCTGTCCATTCATCGTCTGTCTCTGTCCCACTGATACGCAAAACCCTATTTACCATTTCCGCAGAAGGACAGCACCACTGACAGTTTCATAGATTGATCAAATGGAACCTCCACTGTCGTAGAACCAGGATCATGTTAAGGTTTCTATCAGATGTCTCCAGTGCAGTTCAGGGCTGATAGGATTAATTATCAGAGCGAAAATATCACCTTCATCGAAATCTCCATGTTCAGTAAATATTAGAATCAAGTGAGGATTTGAAACTTTTCACAGCCCTTGTTCACTTTCAAGCGAGGTTTTCAGCAACTGAGTTTAATTTCCTGCTCGCACCTCAATTGAAGCTATGAATTCAATCTCGGAACATTTCACTGAATAGTAAAGTGATATTGAGAATTTGTTTTTATATCAATACAACTAACATTGAGAACCACTTTCTGTCTGTTCTCATTGAAGATGTTCAACAGAAACACAAGGAAACACTCCGGGTCCAAACTGAAACACTGAGAGTGAACACGATCCTAACAAAGGAGAAGGTTAAGATTTTCCAGCTGGTCAATCTATACACTGAACTAACGGTCATTTCCACTGTTCGTGATCGGACACTTGTAGAACATGAACTGCTAGCAAGAGGCCGAGACCATGAAGAGTGGAGAAAGAAACATCTCCGGAGAGAACTGGAAAAAATCCGAACTGATCAACTGTTCCAGAGCAGTTTTTCCCGGAGAAAATCCAAATCTGGGAGTTCAGCAGCAGTGAGCGGAGTCGCGGGGATTGGAAAAACAACAATGGTACAAAAGATTGTTCATGACTGGGCCACTGGGAAAGTATACCCACACTTTCAATTTGTTTTCAGCTTTAGGTTCCGGGATTTGAATGCTATTAACTGTAGAATAAACCTGAGGAATCTGATACTGGATCTGTATCCTTACTTTGGAAATATTCTGGGAGAACTCTGGAAGAACCCAGAGGGATTACTGTTTACATTCGATGGTTTAGATGAATTCAAGGACAGTATCAATTTTGCTGACAATCGGAGAAATACAGAACCTCAGTACATGTGCACAGATCCTGAAGACTGGTGTGAAGTGTCTGACATTGTGTACAGTTTATTACAGCACAAGCTGCTCCCAGGATGTTCAGTGCTCGTGACCAGCCGCCCCACTGCATTACATTTATTGGAAAAGGCTGAGATCAGTGTCTGGGCTGAAATCCTGGGATTTGTTGGTGAAGAACGGAAGGAATATTTCAACAAGTTTTTTGAAGATCAGTCGGTGGCAGCAGCTGTTTTCAAACATGTGGAGGAGAACGAGATCCTGTACACCATGTGTTACAACCCTTCCTACTGCTGGATCCTCGGTCTGTCACTAGGTCCCTTCTTCACACAAAGAGACAGGAAACAGCAGCGAGTTCCCAAGACCATCACCCAACTATATTCCTACTATATTTACAACATTCTGAAAAATCATGGCCGAGAGATTGAATCCCCCCGTGATGTGTTACTGAAGATCGGTGAGATGGCTTTCACTGGGGTCTCCAAGAAGAAGATTGTGTTCAGAAATGGAGATTTGATCAAGTACAATCTGCAACCTTCCCAGTTCCTGTCTGGGTTCATGATGGAACTTTCGGAGAGAGATGATTCTGCCCAGAGTGTGGTTTACACATTCCCCCACCTCACCATCCAAGAGTTTGTAGCCGCACTCGCACAATTCCTGTCTCCATATCCAGGGAACATCCGGAAACTCCTCAGTGAAGCCCACAACAAGGAAGATGGACGATTTGAGATATTTCTCCGTTTTGTTGTTGGTCTCTCCTCCTCACAGTCAGCTCGGCCCCTGGAGGAGTTTCTGGGTCCATTTCTTCATCAAACAATCTGCGGAGTGATCGACTGGGTGAAGGAAAAGGTTGAAGGAGAGATTGGAAACACAGAGAGTGAAACTGGTAAAAGGGACCTCCTGAACACATTCCACTACCTGTTTGAGTCTCAGAATAAAACACTGGCTCGGGTCACAGTGGGATATGTGGAAACACTTAATTTTAGTGGATTACGACTGACCCCGATTGATTGTGCGGTCCTATCTCATGTCATTGGACTCTGTGATACAATAAAAGAACTCAATCTGGAGTACTGCTCCATTCATTGTGAAGGACTCCAGCGGCTGGGACCAAAACTGCACAAATTCCAGGTGTTGAGGTAACTGTTTATTTGTCTCGAACTGTTAGGCCAATTGTAGTCACGGATTGTATTGTTGCTCCGTAATGAAGGGAATCAAACAGTTCAGTTAAACCAGAGAGAAGGAGATTCGACACAAATATGACAAATGATAAGAGGATCGGTTAGTAATTCCCTCAGGACTGGAGAACCTGAAATGGATCCTTGTGAACAAGTGGGGATTTTCCAGTCTTTATCGGATCAGTAAATACAGGTCACTGAAAGAGTCTGAGAATTTAATTGCAATAAATTATATTGATTGCTATTTTTCTCACTGCCTGAGAATCGTCCATCGAAGAGGTTGCTTCTCACTGCTCGTGACACGGAGACCGACACTAACTGCAGCAGTCTGTGTTTCGGGGCATCCCACCCTCGTACCGAGGTGTGGGGGCAAGTGACAATAACCGGACTGTCAACGTGTGTAGGAGAGGGAAGCAGAAACACCAAACATTCAGTAACAAAGAGCAAAACACAGCTTTCGGGCAGTCAACCGTCAGTGGGCGAGCTGAGCTTTCCCCGCAGGACGTCGGTCCGTTATCTTAACTCATCAATGACATAGCCCTTCACACTCTCCAATACATCCACCATCTCTTCACCCAGCTGGCAGCACTCGTGCCTCTGAGTCAGAAGGTCGTGGATTCAGGCCCCTCGCTCATTAATCCAGGCCGACACTTCAGTGGGATTTGGGAGCTAAAATCTGCCGGTAAAAAGGTTCCAATCTAAAGGGTTGTGGGGAATTCGTCCAGGAGTACAGACACACACCGGCCATCGGTGGGGGCTCATACACAGCGGGAGGCTCCTGGGTGAACTAGGGGGCAGTGAACCCGGGAATTTCCCATAATCTGCCCCGTGTTTGTGAGCTCCCACTCGAGGAGGGAACCATAAAATTCCCCATAAAATTATCGGGCCCGTTACAAATGAAATAAATGTCGAGCCAGTTTAATGGGAATAAAGTGAGAGAGGACCCTCCCGCATAAACTGGGAGTACAGGGGCATTTAAAAGTTGTAACAGGACAGAATAAACTCTCCTTGTGACATGTAATCCTGTGGGACGGATTTCACAACAGCCGTTAGCGCTGTTTCACAATATAACTCACCCCGAGATATGATGCAGATTAACATAATACTGCATAAATTACAGGAAATCACCGCTTTATCATTTCATTCGGGGAAAATCGCCGCATTCCCATAAAATCTGGGATTTCAGAGCAGAAATGAGACAAGTTTCCCCAAACATGACGGGACCGATCACTGACCTCCAGGAGGGTAATTCTGATCATGAGGGAATGAGACCGGACTGAGGGACATTTAAAGGCTTCACACAGACAGCACTTTATTTAATAAATGAATTTACTGACAGTCCCTGAATATATGGGGTGTTGGGCACAGTGAGATTCATTGTCAGTGATAGGGAAATCTATATTAATTTCCAAAAGATTTTTCAGTGTTTCGTGTAATATCAGAGAAAAACTGTTTCAGATCGGGGATTGGGTTCAGTTCATCTCTCACTCTCTGTCTGTTTGTGTTCAGATTGGCGAGCAATAAACTGGGAGATTTAGGAGTGAAACTACTGTCTGCGGCTCTGAGGAACCCGGACTGTAAAATACAGGAACTGGGGTAAGTATCAGACTGTGTGAGATTGTGTTTGTAATAACTGGATGCCGAACACCGTACATAAATGTCAGTATAACTAATAATAACACAAATAAATATTGGGAATTTACTCTGATTCCTGTTATCTCTGCTCGTTTCTCTCTGTCTCTGTCTCTGTCTCTCTCTGATCACCAGGTTACGGGATAACGATCTCACAGATTCTTGTACCGAGGATCTCGTCTCCGCTCTCAAGAAAAACCGGTCACTGACGGTTCTGAACCTGAGTTATAATAAACTGGGAGATTCAGGAGTGAAACTACTGTCTGCGGCTCTGAGGAACCCGGACTGTAAAATACAGGAACTTCGGTAAGTATCAGACTGTGTGAGATTGTGTTCATAATAACTGGATGTCTGACACTGTACATTAATGTCAGTGTGAGTAATAATAATACAAATAAATACTGGGAATTTACTCTGATTCCTGTTCTCTCTGCTCTACTTTCTCTCCCTCCTCTATCTGTCTGATCTCCAGGTTATGCGCAAACGGTCTCACAGATTCTTGTATCGGGGATCTCTCCTCCGCTCTCAGTACAAACCGGACACTGACGGGTCTGGACCTGAATTTTCATAAATTGGGAGATTCAGGAGTGAAACTACTGTCTGAGGCTCTGAGGACCCCGGACTGTAAAATACAGAAACTGGGGTAAGTATCAGACTGTATGAGATTGTGTTCATAATAACTGGATGTCTGACACTGTACATTATTATTAGTATCAGCAATCGTGTTATTAATAAACACTGGGGATTTACCCTGATTCCTGTTATTTCTCTGTCTCTGATCCCCAGTCTGGATGATGTCGGTCTCACAGATTCTTGTATGGAGGATCTCGTCTCCACTCTCAGTACAAACCGGTCACTGATGTACCTGGACCTCGGATCAAACTCCTTCACAGACCGATCTGTCCCCGCTCTCCGCTCCCTCATATTGACCCGCAGGAGTCTGGAGTGGATCGGGTGAGTGTTTATGTTAATGTTTAATGTAATCAATGAAATATCAATGGGATTCAGTCCCTTTTATTGGTAATATTTGTCTGTAATTATTATTGAAATATTAACCCCAGTCTCCCTGTTATTTACACTGTTGTTCAATCTGTTTATTTCCTGTTTAATCTTTAATCTGTTTCAGGCTGGGGGAGAATCAGTTCAGTTCAAACGGACAGAGACACCTGGAGTCACTGCGGGAATCCAGACCCGGACTGAGTGTGGGAGTGTGAACATTTCAATTTATAACCATTCCCGGTCTCATTATATGAACATTTCAATTTATAACCATTCCTGGTCTCATTATATGAACATTTCAATTTATAACCATTCCTGGTCTCATTATATGAATATTTTTGGCCGATTCTCTGTCCCGCCCCTTTAACCGGCCGCGCTCCAGGTTCAAATCCGAACGGCCCTTTAACGGTTTCAAGCTCGAGCTGAGCGAGCGTCGTCTCCCATTGTGACGTCAGAGGCCCAGCGACAGGGTCACGAGACTCAGTCACCCGGTCCCCCAGCGCTGATTCTGCCGGATATCCGGGGCTGGATGGTCCCCAATGGGGCACTGGGTCAATGTACAGACAGGAAGGGCCCAGGGTGGGGCTCAGTCTGGGCTGCAGTGGGGCTCTGGGTCAATGTACAGACAGGAAGGGCCCAGGGTGGGGCTCAGTCTGGGCTGCAGTGGGACACTGGGTCAATGTACAGAGAGGAAGGGCCCAGGGTGGGGCTCAGTCTGGGCTGCAGTGGGACACTGGGTCAATGTACAGACAGGAAGGGCCCAGGGTGGGGCTCAGTCTGGGCTGCAGTGGGACACTGGGTCAATGTACAGACAGGAAGGGCCCAGGGTGGGGCTCAGTCTGGGCTGCAGTGGGACACTGGGTCAATGTGCAGACAGGAAGGGCCCAGGGTGGGGCTCAGTCTGGGCTGCAGTGGGACACTGGGTCAATGTACAGACAGGAAGGGCCCAGGGTGGGGCTCAGTCTGGGCTGCAGTGGGACACTGGGTCAATGTAGAGACAGGAAGGGCCCAGAGTGGGGCTCAGTCTGGGCTGCAGTGGGACACTGGATCAATGTACAGACAGGAAGGGCCCAGGGTGGGGCTCAGTCTGGGCTGCAGTGGGACACTGGGTCAATGTACAGACAGGAAGGGCCCAGAGTGGGGCTCAGTCTGGGCTGCAGTGGGACACTGGGTCAATGTACAGACAGGAAGGGCCCAGGGTGGGGCTCAGTCTGGGCTGCAGTGGGACACTGGGTCAATGTACAGACAGGAAGGGCCCAGGGTGGGGCTCAGTCTGGGCTGCAGTGGGACACTGGGTCAATGTACAGACAGGAAGGACCCAGGGTGGGGCTCAGTCTGGGCTGCAGTGGGACACTGGGTCAATGTACAGAGAGGAAGGGCCCAGGGTGGGGCTCAGTCTGGGCTGCAGTGGGACACTGGGTCAATGTACAGACAGGAAGGGCCAAGGGTGGGGCTCAGTCTGGGCTGCAGTGGGACACTGGGTCAATGTACAGACAGGAAGGGCCCAGAGTGGGGCTCAGTCTGGGCTGCAGTGGGACACTGGGTCAATGTACAGACAGGAAGGGCCCAGGGTGGGGCTCAGTCTGGGCTGCAGTGGGACACTGGGTCAATGTACAGACAGGAAGGGCACAGGGTGGGGCTCAGTCTGGGCTGCAGTGGGACACTGGGTCAATGTACAGACAGGAAGGACTCAGGGTGGGGCTCAGTCTGGGCTGCAGTGGGACACTGGGTCAATGTACAGACAGGAAGGGCCCAGGGTGGGGCTCAGTCTGGGCTGCAGAGGGACATTGGGTCAATGTACTGACAGGAAGGACCCACGGTGGGGCTCAGTCTGGGCTGCAGTGGGACACTGGGTCAATGTACAGACAGGAAGGACCCAGGGTGGGGCTCAGTCTGGGCTGCAGTGGGACACTGGGTCAATGGACAGACAGGAAGGGCCCAGGGTGGGGCTCAGTCTGGGCTGCAGTGGGACACTGGGTCAATGTCCAGACAGGAAGGGCCCAGAGTGGGGCTCAGTCTGGGCTGCAGTGGGTCACTGGGTCAATGTACAGACAGGAAGCGCCCAGGGTGGAGCTCAGTCTGGGCTGTAGTGGGTCACTGGGTCAATGTACAGACAGGAAGGGCCCAGAGTGGGGCTCAGTCTGGGCTGCAGTGGGACACTGGATAAATGTACAGACAGGAAGGGCCCAGGGTGGGGCTCAGTCTGGGCTGCAGTGGGACACTGGGTCAATGCACAGACAGGAAGGGCCCAGAGTGGGGCTCAGTCTGGGCTGCAGTGGGACACTGGGTCAATGTACAGACAGGAAGGGCCCAGGGTGGGACTCAGTCTGGGCTGCAGTGGGACACTGGGTCAATGTACAGACAGGAAGGTCCCAGGGTGGGGCTCAGTCTGGGCTGCAGTGGGACACTGGGTCAATGTACAGACAGGAAGGACCCAGGGTGGGGCTCAGTCTGGGCTGCAGTGGGACACTGGGTCAATGTACAGAGAGGAAGGGCCCAGGTTGGGGCTCAGTCTGGGCTGCAGTGGGACACTGGGTCAATGTACAGACAGGAAGGGCCCAGGGTGGGGCTCAGTCTGGGCTGCAGTGGGATACTGGGTCAATGTACAGACAGGAAGGGCCCAGAGTGGGGCTCAGTCTGGGCTGCAGTGGGACACTGGGTCAATGTACAGACAGGAAGGGTCCAGGGTGGGGCTCAGTCTGGGCTGCAGTGGGACACTGGGTCAATGTACAGACAGGAAGGGCACAGGGTGGGGCTCAGTCTGGGCTGCAGTGGGACACTGGGTCAATGTACAGACAGGAAGGACCCAGGGTGGGGCTCAGTCTGGGCTGCAGTGGGACACTGGGTCAATGTACAGAGAGGAAGGGCCCAGGGTGGGTCTCAGTCTGGGCTGCAGTGGGACACTGGGTCAATGTACAGACAGGAAGGGCCCAGGGTGGGGCTCAGTCTGGGCTGCAGTGGGACACTGGGTCAATGTACAGAGAGGAAGGGCCCAGGGTGGGGCTCAGTCTGGGCTGCAGTGGGACACTGGGTCAATGTACAGACAGGAAGGACCCAGGGTGGGGCTCAGTCTGGGCTGCAGTGGGACACTGGGTCAATGTACAGACAGGAAGGACCAGGGATTGGCTCAGTCTGGGCTGCAGTGGGACACTGGGTCAATGTACAGACAGGAAGGACCCAGGGTGGGGCTCAGTCTGGGCTGCAGTGGAACACTGGGTCAATGTACAGACAGGAAGGACCCAGGGTGGGGCTCAGTCTGGGCTGCAGTGGGACACTGGGTCAATGTACAGACAGGAAGGACCCAGGGTTGGGCTCAGTCTGGGCTGCAGTGGGACACTGGGTCAATGTACAGACAGGAAGGACCCAGGGTGGGGCTCAGTCTGGGGTGCAGTGGGACACTGGGTCAATGTACAGAGAGGAAGGACCCAGGGTGGGGCTCAGTCTGGGCTGCAGTGGGACACTGGGTCAATGTACAGACAGGAAGGACCCAGGGTGGGGCTCAGTCTGGGCTGCAGTGGGACACTGGGTCAATGTACTGACAGGAAGGACCCAGGGTGGGGCTCAGTCTGGGCTGCAGTGGGACACTGGGTCAATGTACAGACAGGAAGGACCCAGGGTGGGGCTCAGTCTGGGCTGCAGTGGGACACTGGGTCAATGGACAGACAGGAAGGGCCCAGGGTGGGGCTTAGTCTGGGCTGCAGTGGGACACTGGGTCAATGGACAGACAGGAAGGGCCCAGGGTGGCGCTCAGTCTGGGCTGCAGTGGGACACTGGGTCAATGGACAGACAGGAAGGGCCCAGGGTGGGGCTCAGTCGGGGCTGCAGTGGGACACTGGATCAATGTACAGAGAGGAAGGGCCCGGGGTGGGGCTCAGTCTGGGCTGCAGTGGGACACTGGGTCAATGTACAGACAGGAAGGACCCAGGGTGGGGCTCAGTCTGGGCTGCAGTGGGACACTGGGTCAATGTACAGAGAGGAAGGGCCCAGGGTGGGGCTCAGTCTGGGCAGCAGCGGGACACTGGGTCAATGTACAGACAGGAAGGACCCAGGGTGGGGGTCAGTCCGGGCTGCAGTGGGACACTGGGTCAATGTACAGACAGGAAGGACCCAGGGTGTGGCTCAGTCTGGGCTGCAGTGGGACACTGGGTCAATGTACAGACAGGAAGGACCCAGGGTGGGTCTCAGTCTGGGCTGCAGTGGGACACTGGGTCAATGTACAGACAGGAAGGGCCCAGGGTGGGGCTCAGTCTAAGCTGCAGTGGGACACTGGGTCAATGGACAGACAGGAAGGGCCCAGGGTGGTGCTCAGTCTGGGCTGCAGTGTGACACTGGGTCAATGGACAGACAGGAAGGGCCCAGGGTGGGGCTCAGTCGGGGCTGCAGTGGGACACTGGATCAATGTACAGACAGGAAGAGCCCAGGGTGGGGCTCAGTCTGGGCTGCAGTGGGACACTGGGTCAATGTACAGACAGGAAGGGCCCAGGGTGGGGCTCAGTCTGGGCTGCAGTGGGACACTGGGTCAATGTACAGACAGGAAGGACCCAGGGTGGGGCTCAGTCTGGGCTGCAGTGGGACACTGGGTCAATGTACAGACAGGAAGGACCCAGTGTGGGGCTCAGTCTGGGCTGCAGTGGGACACTGGGTCAATGTACAGAGAGGAAGGGCCCAGGGTGGGGCTCAGTCTGGGCTGCAGTGGGACACTGGTTCAATGGACAGACAGGAAGGGCCCAGGGTGGGGCTCAGTCTGGGCTGCAGTGGGACACTGGGTCAATGGACAGACAGGAAGGGCCCAGGGTGGGGCTCAGTCGGGGCTGCAGTGGGACACTGGATCAATGTACAGACAGGAAGAGCCCAGGGTGGGGCTCAGTCAGGGCTGCAGTGGGACACTGGGTCAATGTACAGAGAGGAAGGGCCCAGGGTGGGGCTCAGTCTGGGCTGCAGTGGGACACTGGGTCACTGTACAGACAGGAAGGGCCCAGGGTGGGGCTCAGTCTAAGCTGCAGTGGGACACTGGGTCAATGGACAGACAGGAAGGGCCCAGGGTGGTGCTCAGTCTGGGCTGCAGTGTGACACTGGGTCAATGGACAGACAGGAAGGGCCCAGGGTGGGGCTCAGTCGGGGCTGCAGTGGGACACTGGATCAATGTACAGACAGGAAGAGCCCAGGGTGGGGCTCAGTCTGGGCTGCAGTGGGACACTGGGTCAATGTACAGACAGGAAGGGCCCAGGGTGGGGCTCAGTCTGGGCTGCAGTGGGACACTGGGTCAATGTACAGACAGGAAGGACCCAGGGTGGGGCTCAGTCTGGGCTGCAGTGGGACACTGGGTCAATGTACAGACAGGAAGGACTCAGTGTGGGGCTCAGTCTGGGCTGCAGTGGGACACTGGGTCAATGTACAGAGAGGAAGGGCCCAGGGTGGGGCTCAGTCTGGGCTGCAGTGGGACACTGGTTCAATGGACAGACAGGAAGGGCCCAGGGTGGGGCTCAGTCTGGGCTGCAGTGGGACACTGGGTCAATGGACAGACAGGAAGGGCCCAGGGTGGGGCTCAGTCGGGGCTGCAGTGGGACACTGGATCAATGTACAGACAGGAAGAGCCCAGGGTGGGGCTCAGTCAGGGCTGCAGTGGGACACTGGGTCAATGTACAGAGAGGAAGGGCCCAGGGTGGGGCTCAGTCTGGGCTGCAGTGGGACACTGGGTCAATGTACAGACAGGAAGGGCCCAGGGTGGGGCTCAGTCTGTGCTGCAGTGGGACACTGGGTCAATGTACAGAGAGGAAGGTCCCAGGGTGGGGCTCAGTCTGGGCTGCAGTGGGACACTGGGTCAATGTACAGACAGGAAGGGCCCAGGGTAGGGCTCAGTCTGGGCTGCAGTGGGACACTGGGTCAATGTAAAGAAAGGAAAGGCCCAGGGTGGGGCTCAGTCTGGTCTGCAATGGGACACTGGGTCAATGTACAGAGAGGAAGGGCCCAGGGTGGGGCTCAGTCTGGGCTGCAGTGGGACACTGGGTCAATGTAGAGACAGGAAGGGCCCAGGGTAGGGCTCAGTCTGGGCTGCAGTGGGCCACTGGGTCAATGTACAGACAGGAAGGGCCCAGGGTGGGGCTCAGTCTGGGCTGCAGTGGGACACTGGGTCAACGTACAGACAGGAAGGGCCCAGGGTGGGGCTCAGTCTGGGCTGCAGTGGGACACTGGGTCAATGTACAGACAGGAAGGGCCCAGGGTGGGGCTCAGTCTGGGCTGCAGTGGGACATTGGGTCAATGTACAGAGAGGAAGGGCCCAGGGTGGGGCTCAGTCTGGGCTGCAGTGGGACACTGGGTCAATGTACAGAGAGGAAGGGCCCAGGGTGGGGCTCAGTCTGAGCTGCAGTGGGACACTGGGTCAATGTACAGACAGGAAGGGCCCAGGGTGGGGCTCAGTCTGTGCTGCAGTGGGACACTGGGTCAATGTACAGAGAGGAAGGGCCCAGGGTGGGGCTCAGTCTGGGCTGCAGTGGGACACTGGGCAATGTACAGACAGGAAGGGACCAGGGTGGGGCTCAGTCTGGGCTGCAGTGGGACACTGGGTCAATGTAAAGTCAGGAAGGGCCCAGGGTGGGGCTCAGTCTGGGCTGCAATGGGACACTCGGTCAATGTACAGAGAGGAAGGGCCAGGGTGGGGCTCAGTCTGGGCTGCAGTGGGACACTGGGTCAATTTAGAGACAGGAAGGGCCCAGGGTAGGGCTCAGTCTGGGCTGCAGTGGGACACTGGGTCAATGTACAGACAGGAAGGGCCCTGGGTGGTTCTCAGTCTGGGCTGCAGTGGGACACTGGGTCAATGTACAGACAGGAAGGACCCAGGGTGGGGCTCAGTCTGGGCTGCAGTGGGACACTGGGTCAATGTACAGACAGGAAGGACCCAGGGTGGGGCTCAGTCTGGGCTGCAGTGGGATACTGGGTCAATGTACAGACAGGAAGGATCCAGGGTGGGGCTCAGTCTGGGCTGCAGTGGGACATTGTGTCAATGTACAGACAGGAAGGGCCCAGGGTGGGGCTCAGTCTGGGCTGCAGTGGGACACTGGGTCAATGTACAGACGGGAAGGACCCAGTGTGGGGTTCAGTCTGGGTTGCAGTGGGACACTGGGTCAATGTACAGAGAGGAAGGGCTAAGGGTGGGGCTCAGTCTGGGCTGCAGTGGGACACTGGGTCAATGTACAGAGAGGAAGGGCCCAGGGTGGGGCTCAGTCTGGGCTGCAGTGGGACACTGGGTCAATGGATAGAGAGGAAGGGCGCAGTGTGCGGACTCAGTCTGGGCTGCAGTGGGACACTGGGTCAATGGACAGACAGGAAGGGCCCAGGTTGGTGCTCAGTCTGGGCTGCAGTGGAACACTGGGTCAATGTACAGACAGGAAGAGCCCAGGGTGGGGCTCAGTCTGGGCTGCAGTGGGATACTGGGTCAATGTACAGAGAGGAAGGGCCGAGGGTGGGGCTCAGTCTGGGCTGCAGTGGGACACTGGGTCAATGTACAGACAGGAAGGGCCCAGGGTGGGGCTCATTCTGGGCTGCAGTGGGACACTGGTTCAATGTACAGAGAGGAAGGGCCCAGGGTGGGGCTCAGTCTGGGCTGCAGTGGGACACTGGGTCAATGTACAGACAGGAAGGGCCCAGGGTGGGGCTCAGTCTGGGCTGCAGTGGGACACTGGGTCAATGTACAGACAGGAAGGGCCCAGGGTGGGGATCAGTCTGGGCTGCAGTGGGACACTGTGTCAATGGACAGACAGGAAGGGCCAAGGGTGGGGCTCAGTCTGGGCTGCAGTGGGACACTGGGTCAATGGACTGACAGGAAGGACGCAGGGTAGGGCTCAGTCTGGGCTGCAGTGGGACACTAGGTCAATGTACAGACAGGAAGAGCCCAGGGTGGGGCTCAGTCTGGGCTTCAGTGGGACACTGGGTCAATGTACAGAGAGGAAGGGCCCAGGGTGGGGCTCAGTCTGGGCTGCAGTGGGACACTGGGTCAATGTACAGAGAGGAAGGGCCCAGGGTGGGGCTCAGTCTGGGCTGCAGTGGGACACTGGGTCAATGTAGAGACAGGAAGGGCCCAGGGTGGGGCTCAGTCTGGGCTGCAGTGGGACACTGGGTCAATGTACAGACAGGAAGGGCCCAGGGTGGGGCTCAGTCTGGGCTGCAGTGGGACACTGAGTCAATGTACAGAGAGGAAGGGCCCAGGGTGGGGCTCAGTCTGGGCTGCAGTGGGACACTGGGTCAATGTAGAGACAGGAAGGGACCAGGGTGGGGCTCAGTCTGGGCTGCAGTGGGACACTGGGTCAATGGACAGAGAGGAAGGGCCCAGGGTGGGGTTCAGTCTGGGCTGCAGTGGGACACTGGGTCAATGGACAGACAGGAAGGGCTCAGGGTGCGGACTCAGTCTGAGCTGCAGTGGGACACTGGGTCAATGGACAGACAGGAAGGGCCCAGGATGGTGCTCAGTCTGGGCTGCAGTGGAACACTGGGTCAATGTACAGACAGGAAGAGCCCAGGGTAGGGCTCAGTCTGGGCTGCAGTGGGACACTGGGTCAATGTATAGAGAGGAAGGGACTAGGGTGGGGCTCAGTCTGGGCTGCAGTGGGAGACTGGGTCAATGTACAGACAGGAAGGGCCCAGGGTGGGGCTCAGTCTGGGCTGCAGTGGGACACTGGTTCAATGTACAGAGAGGAAGGGCCCAGGGTGGGGCTCAGTCTGGGCTGCAGTGGGACACTGGGTCAATGTACAGACAGGAAGGGCCCAGGGTGGGGCTCAGTCTGGGCTGCAGTGGGACACTGGGTCAATGTACAGACAGGAAGGGCCCAGGGTGGGGCTCAGTCTGGGCTGCAGTGGGACACTGTGTCAATGGACAGACAGGAAGGGCCCAGGGTGGGGCTCAGCCTGCGCTGCAGTGGGACACTGGGTCAATGGACAGACAGGAAGGACCCAGGGTTGGGCTCAGTCTGGGCTGCAGTGGGACACTAGGTCAATGTACAGACAGGAAGAGCCCAGGGTGGGGCTCGGTCTGGGCTGCAGTGGGACACTGGGTCAATGTACAGACAGGAAGGGCCCAGGGTGGGGCTCAGTCTGGGCTGCAGTGGGACACTGGGTCAATGTACAGAGAGGAAGGGCCCAGGGTGAGGCTCAGTCTGGGCTGCAGTGGGACACTGGTTCAATTTAGAGACAGGAAGGGCCCAGGGTGGGGCTCAGTCTGGGCTGCAGTGGGACACTGGGTCAATGTACAGAGAGGAAGGGCCCAGGGTGGGGCTCAGTCTGGGCTGCAGTGGGACACTGGGTCAATGTAGAGACAGGAAGGACCCAGGGTGGGGCTCAGTCTGGGCTGCAGTGGGACACTGGGTCAATGGATAGACAGGAAGGGCCCAGGGTGGGGCTCAGTCTGGGCTGCAGTGGGACACTGGGTCAATGTACAGACAGGAAGGGCCCAGGGTGGGGCTCAGTCTGGGCTGCAGTGGGACACTGTGTCAATGAACAGACAGGAAGGGCCCAGGGTGGGGCTCAGTCTGGGCTGCAGTGGGACACTGGGCAATGTACAGACAGGAAGGGACCAGGGTGGGGCTCAGTCTGGGCTGCAGTGGGACACTGGGTCAATGTAAAGTCAGGAAGGGCCCAGGGTGGGGCTCAGTCTGGGCTGCAATGGGACACTCGGTCAATGTACAGAGAGGAAGGGCCAGGGTGGGGCTCAGTCTGGGCTGCAGTGGGACACTGGGTCAATTTAGAGACAGGAAGGGCCCAGGGTAGGGCTCAGTCTGGTCTGCAATGGGACACTGGGTCAATGTACAGAGAGGAAGGGCCCAGGGTGGGGCTCAGTCTGGGCTGCAGTGGGACACTGGGTCAATGTAGAGACAGGAAGGGCCCAGGGTAGGGCTCAGTCTGGGCTGCAGTGGGCCACTGGGTCAATGTACAGACAGGAAGGGCCCAGGGTGGGGCTCAGTCTGGGCTGCAGTGGGACACTGGGTCAACGTACAGACAGGAAGGGCCCAGGGTGGGGCTCAGTCTGGGCTGCAGTGGGACACTGGGTCAATGTACAGACAGGAAGGGCCCAGGGTGGGGCTCAGTCTGGGCTGCAGTGGGACATTGGGTCAATGTACAGAGAGGAAGGGCCCAGGGTGGGGCTCAGTCTGGGCTGCAGTGGGACACTGGGTCAATGTACAGAGAGGAAGGGCCCAGGGTGGGGCTCAGTCTGAGCTGCAGTGGGACACTGGGTCAATGTACAGACAGGAAGGGCCCAGGGTGGGGCTCAGTCTGTGCTGCAGTGGGACACTGGGTCAATGTACAGAGAGGAAGGGCCCAGGGTGGGGCTCAGTCTGGGCTGCAGTGGGACACTGGGCAATGTACAGACAGGAAGGGACCAGGGTGGGGCTCAGTCTGGGCTGCAGTGGGACACTGGGTCAATGTAAAGTCAGGAAGGGCCCAGGGTGGGGCTCAGTCTGGGCTGCAATGGGACACTCGGTCAATGTACAGAGAGGAAGGGCCAGGGTGGGGCTCAGTCTGGGCTGCAGTGGGACACTGGGTCAATTTAGAGACAGGAAGGGCCCAGGGTAGGGCTCAGTCTGGGCTGCAGTGGGACACTGGGTCAATGTACAGACAGGAAGGGCCCTGGGTGGTTCTCAGTCTGGGCTGCAGTGGGACACTGGGTCAATGTACAGACAGGAAGGACCCAGGGTGGGGCTCAGTCTGGGCTGCAGTGGGACACTGGGTCAATGTACAGACAGGAAGGACCCAGGGTGGGGCTCAGTCTGGGCTGCAGTGGGATACTGGGTCAATGTACAGACAGGAAGGATCCAGGGTGGGGCTCAGTCTGGGCTGCAGTGGGACATTGTGTCAATGTACAGACAGGAAGGGCCCAGGGTGGGGCTCAGTCTGGGCTGCAGTGGGACACTGGGTCAATGTACAGACGGGAAGGACCCAGTGTGGGGTTCAGTCTGGGTTGCAGTGGGACACTGGGTCAATGTACAGAGAGGAAGGGCTAAGGGTGGGGCTCAGTCTGGGCTGCAGTGGGACACTGGGTCAATGTACAGAGAGGAAGGGCCCAGGGTGGGGCTCAGTCTGGGCTGCAGTGGGACACTGGGTCAATGGATAGAGAGGAAGGGCGCAGTGTGCGGACTCAGTCTGGGCTGCAGTGGGACACTGGGTCAATGGACAGACAGGAAGGGCCCAGGTTGGTGCTCAGTCTGGGCTGCAGTGGAACACTGGGTCAATGTACAGACAGGAAGAGCCCAGGGTGGGGCTCAGTCTGGGCTGCAGTGGGATACTGGGTCAATGTACAGAGAGGAAGGGCCGAGGGTGGGGCTCAGTCTGGGCTGCAGTGGGACACTGGGTCAATGTACAGACAGGAAGGGCCCAGGGTGGGGCTCATTCTGGGCTGCAGTGGGACACTGGTTCAATGTACAGAGAGGAAGGGCCCAGGGTGGGGCTCAGTCTGGGCTGCAGTGGGACACTGGGTCAATGTACAGACAGGAAGGGCCCAGGGTGGGGCTCAGTCTGGGCTGCAGTGGGACACTGGGTCAATGTACAGACAGGAAGGGCCCAGGGTGGGGATCAGTCTGGGCTGCAGTGGGACACTGTGTCAATGGACAGACAGGAAGGGCCAAGGGTGGGGCTCAGTCTGGGCTGCAGTGGGACACTGGGTCAATGGACTGACAGGAAGGACGCAGGGTAGGGCTCAGTCTGGGCTGCAGTGGGACACTAGGTCAATGTACAGACAGGAAGAGCCCAGGGTGGGGCTCAGTCTGGGCTTCAGTGGGACACTGGGTCAATGTACAGAGAGGAAGGGCCCAGGGTGGGGCTCAGTCTGGGCTGCAGTGGGACACTGGGTCAATGTACAGAGAGGAAGGGCCCAGGGTGGGGCTCAGTCTGGGCTGCAGTGGGACACTGGGTCAATGTAGAGACAGGAAGGGCCCAGGGTGGGGCTCAGTCTGGGCTGCAGTGGGACACTGGGTCAATGTACAGACAGGAAGGGCCCAGGGTGGGGCTCAGTCTGGGCTGCAGTGGGACACTGAGTCAATGTACAGAGAGGAAGGGCCCAGGGTGGGGCTCAGTCTGGGCTGCAGTGGGACACTGGGTCAATGTAGAGACAGGAAGGGACCAGGGTGGGGCTCAGTCTGGGCTGCAGTGGGACACTGGGTCAATGGACAGAGAGGAAGGGCCCAGGGTGGGGTTCAGTCTGGGCTGCAGTGGGACACTGGGTCAATGGACAGACAGGAAGGGCTCAGGGTGCGGACTCAGTCTGAGCTGCAGTGGGACACTGGGTCAATGGACAGACAGGAAGGGCCCAGGATGGTGCTCAGTCTGGGCTGCAGTGGAACACTGGGTCAATGTACAGACAGGAAGAGCCCAGGGTAGGGCTCAGTCTGGGCTGCAGTGGGACACTGGGTCAATGTATAGAGAGGAAGGGACTAGGGTGGGGCTCAGTCTGGGCTGCAGTGGGAGACTGGGTCAATGTACAGACAGGAAGGGCCCAGGGTGGGGCTCAGTCTGGGCTGCAGTGGGACACTGGTTCAATGTACAGAGAGGAAGGGCCCAGGGTGGGGCTCAGTCTGGGCTGCAGTGGGACACTGGGTCAATGTACAGACAGGAAGGGCCCAGGGTGGGGCTCAGTCTGGGCTGCAGTGGGACACTGGGTCAATGTACAGACAGGAAGGGCCCAGGGTGGGGCTCAGTCTGGGCTGCAGTGGGACACTGTGTCAATGGACAGACAGGAAGGGCCCAGGGTGGGGCTCAGCCTGCGCTGCAGTGGGACACTGGGTCAATGGACAGACAGGAAGGACCCAGGGTTGGGCTCAGTCTGGGCTGCAGTGGGACACTAGGTCAATGTACAGACAGGAAGAGCCCAGGGTGGGGCTCGGTCTGGGCTGCAGTGGGACACTGGGTCAATGTACAGACAGGAAGGGCCCAGGGTGGGGCTCAGTCTGGGCTGCAGTGGGACACTGGGTCAATGTACAGAGAGGAAGGGCCCAGGGTGAGGCTCAGTCTGGGCTGCAGTGGGACACTGGTTCAATTTAGAGACAGGAAGGGCCCAGGGTGGGGCTCAGTCTGGGCTGCAGTGGGACACTGGGTCAATGTACAGAGAGGAAGGGCCCAGGGTGGGGCTCAGTCTGGGCTGCAGTGGGACACTGGGTCAATGTAGAGACAGGAAGGACCCAGGGTGGGGCTCAGTCTGGGCTGCAGTGGGACACTGGGTCAATGGATAGACAGGAAGGGCCCAGGGTGGGGCTCAGTCTGGGCTGCAGTGGGACACTGGGTCAATGTACAGACAGGAAGGGCCCAGGGTGGGGCTCAGTCTGGGCTGCAGTGGGACACTGTGTCAATGAACAGACAGGAAGGGCCCAGGGTGGGGCTCAGTCTGGGCTGCAGTGGGACACTGGGTCAATGTACAGACAGGAAGAGCCCAGGGTGGGGCTCAGTCTGGGCTGCAGTGGGACACTGGGTCAATGTACAGACAGGAAGGGCCCAGGGTGGGGCTCAGTCTGGGCTGCAGTGGGACACTGTGTCAATGGACAGACAGGAAGGGCCCAGGGTGGGGCTCAGCCTGCGCTGCAGTGGGACACTGGGTCAATGGACAGACAGGAAGGACCCAGGGTTGGGCTCAGTCTGGGCTGCAGTGGGACACTAGGTCAATGTACAGACAGGAAGAGCCCAGGGTGGGGCTCGGTCTGGGCTGCAGTGGGACACTGGGTCAATGTACAGACAGGAAGGGCCCAGGGTGGGGCTCAGTCTGGGCTGCAGTGGGACACTGGGTCAATGTACAGAGAGGAAGGGCCCAGGGTGAGGCTCAGTCTGGGCTGCAGTGGGACACTGGTTCAATTTAGAGACAGGAAGGGCCCAGGGTGGGGCTCAGTCTGGGCTGCAGTGGGACACTGGGTCAATGTACAGAGAGGAAGGGCCCAGGGTGGGGCTCAGTCTGGGCTGCAGTGGGACACTGGGTCAATGTAGAGACAGGAAGGACCCAGGGTGGGGCTCAGTCTGGGCTGCAGTGGGACACTGGGTCAATGGATAGACAGGAAGGGCCCAGGGTGGGGCTCAGTCTGGGCTGCAGTGGGACACTGGGTCAATGTACAGACAGGAAGGGCCCAGGGTGGGGCTCAGTCTGGGCTGCAGTGGGACACTGTGTCAATGAACAGACAGGAAGGGCCCAGGGTGGGGCTCAGTCTGGGCTGCAGTGGGACACTGGGTCAATGTACAGACAGGAAGAGCCCAGGGTGGGGCTCAGTCTGGGCTGCAGTGGGACACTGGGTCAATGTACAGACAGGAAGGGCCCAGGGTGGGGCTCAGTCTGGGCTGCAGTGGGACACTGGGTCAATGTACAGAGAGGAAGGGCCCAGGGTGGGGCTCAGTCTGGGCTGCAGTGGGACACTGGGTCAATGTACAGAGAGGAAGGGCCCAGGGTGGGGCTCAGTCTGGGCTGCAGTGGGACACTGGGTCAATGTACAGACAGGAAGGGCCCACGGAGAGGTAAATAGACATAGGAAATCCATTTAAAATAACTCGAGACTGAGGGAGAGGCAGAGCAGGGGAGTGTAAGACATAAAGAGACAGTAACAGAAAGAGAGAAAGTGGAATAGAAAGCATGGAGACTAATAGAAAACAGGAGAGGGGGAGAAATACAAAGATTAAAACAGATATTGAAAGAAATGCAATGAAATACAGAAACAGATGCAAAGAAGAGATCGAAAAGTAAACTAGAAACAGAGAGAAAGAAGTAAACAGAAGCAGAGCTGGAGAGAGTGAGAAGCAGACAGAATTAAATAAAGACAGATGAAAAGGGAAGCAGCAAGAAATAGAGAGAAATAAAAGGGAAAAGTAGATCCACAGGGAGAAACAAAGACAGAGATAGACAGAGGAAAACAGAAAGAGAGAGAAGGATACGGAGAGAGAGGTGGAAAGATAAAAAGACAGATGAAGTCAGAGAGAGAGAGAGAGAAAGAACGAGCGAGAGAGACAGGGAGGCAGATGGGAAAAAGACAGAGAAGGAAGAGAGTGAATATAGGCAGCGACAAACAGACCGAGAGAGAGAGAAAGGGAGGCGTACAGATAAAAACTAAGAGTAACAGAAAAAGATCGAGAGATAAACAGCGACAGAGACTGAAATTACAGTAGAAGTGGAAATAACAAGACAGAAAAACACTCAGAAAATAAACAGAGATCAACCATATAAAAAGAGAACAGACAGGGTGAAACATGGACAAACATATAAAGTGACAGGAGGGTAGAGACGGGAGTGAAAATAGGTCTCAGAAAGCATTAAATAAACAAAGAAACTGTGTAATCAGCCTGGAGTGTGTGAGAGTGCTGACCAGCAGAACAGCAGCAGATGAAGCAGGCCAGACATCTCATGTTTGTTCTGGGGTAACACTCTTGTGGATTTAATTTTGACATTTCTAAAGATGATGCCTGGAGGCTGCAGAATAAAGTCACTCAGTCTTGTGTACCTGACCCTGACCGTTGCTTACTGCAGGAGTTTCCCAGCTGCTCTGTGTAGTAAATAATCATACGATAAACGAAAGCCTGAGACTAAATCGGCTTCATCATGTCTGAAGGAAAGGGACGATTAAAAGGTGGAAGGGCTGTTGAAAGGATTGTTAATGACACATTGTAAAAGATCAGACAGCAGGGGATAGATCACCATAGCAATAATAACGATTCCAGGGGGGCTGGACGTCGTTTGAACTCCTGCCGACTTAACTTGGTTACGTTGTGGACACTGAGAGAAAACAAGTGAAGTGTCAATCAATCGTGGGTTGTATTTTTAGGAACCTATTGTTGACAAGCCAGCGTCCCAGAGGTGTTGTTCTGTGTAGAAACGGTCTTTAAAAGCTGGGCAGAAGTTGAGTGGAGAGAGACACAGATCCACCATAACTGCTCCAACCTCACTTTTCGCTTCCTGGCAGCACCACCTCACCTGGAATCTTCCTGACTGCTCGCTGCCTCCCAGCTTGATGCCTCGATGCTGGTTTATAGATTGCCTGTGAAGCAGATGACCTGGATATAAGAAAAAGTCACGCGACACGACAACGGTATCCATCAAAATACATGGAATCTTCTCGGCAAGCTTGAGCCAACCATCAGTACATAACTTTCGTTATGGACTAACTCTAAGATAGACATTTGATTTCCAAACGGTTATGCATTTTGAGAATTGAGAATGTGTTGTTTTATTTTTGTTAAAGCAATTCTAAATCGGACATAAACCCAAGGTGTTGTTTAAATTCTAATGTCATTTCTTTTTCTATTGAATTAATAATAAATGATTGTTTTCGTTATAAAGCCATGGTTTGTGCCTAAAGTTTGTTTAGGAAAAAGAGCCCATTAATTAAATGTAAAACTAAACCTCGTGGAGATAAAAAGTCATTGCCCCAAATTAAAGTAAAAACCACTTTGCACCTTTTTGCTCCTCCATCTGGACCATGTGTAACTTTCCCAGCGAGCTGCTGGATTCTCTAATAAATCACACTGTAGCTTTACCTCTGCTGCAGTGATAATATACTGGACAGGGTCCCACAGCACTCTCCTGTTCTGTTTCTGTTACAAATACTGTTATTGTTTCAGATTGAAGAAAAATATGAATAATGGAGAAATGAATTAAATCCCAGATCAGAACGACATTCAGATTGAGTCCAATTTTACTCTGATTTATTTAATAGAAGCTAGAATTACATTCTCTACACAAAATGGCTAATTGGACCTTTCCTCCGAATGTCTGCTCTCTCCTTTTGTTTAACCATTACGTCCAAATAACCAAATGTTAATCTTTTTTTTTTGCCGAAGTTCACATTTGTTGTTTAATTCCCTCACTGAACCGCTGTCTTTGTGTTAAACACCAGCCAGTGCGATTCTCACTCAGTTTGTATCTTTAACTGTAATGCAACAGTGATTTAACAGGGACAGCAAATTAACCCTTTCCGTATCTCTCACCAGAACAAGCTTCTCCTTGCCCCTCAGTAAGATGGCTGTCTTACTGGTGACCATTTAGCTTCAAGGTCAGAGGGACCATATTGATTAAAATTCATTGCGGCCTTGTCCCTCAGTTAGATGGCTGCCTTACCACTCAGTCAGATGGATGCCCTATTGACGGCCATTTAGTTCAAGGATCAGGCCGGCAATTTTCTTTAAGCTTTATGGCGGCCAATTTTCTCAATATAACCATCTTGCCCTCCAAGTAAGTTGGCCGCCTTACTACTGAGTAAGATGGCGCCTTACTGGTGGCCATTTTTTTTCACGTTCACGGCGTTGAAGATGCTGTTCATGGTTTCATTGCAGGTACGGTGCAAGAGGAGGCCATTCAGCCCATTGTGCCTGTGCCAGCTCTTTGAAAGCGCTATCCAATTAGTCCCATTTCCCGCTCTGCTTTTCCCCAACTGCCCTTATGGAAGCTTTGTAACAGTAGTTGTAATAATACACATACACTAATATATAAACAAATTGATGTTATAGCAGTTGCTGTAATATATAAATACAAGTTGTTGTTGTCGACAAAGATTGTCTCTCAATCTTTTACTCTTTAGATTCTTCTCCTTTATAAACTGGGCTTTGTTTCCGTGTAAATGAATGTTGCTGAGTGATTGACCCTGTAACTGAGTGAGGGATCATGCTGTGTATTAGGTTTTTTAAAAAACTTTTTCGCTTTGGCTCTTTTATATGTCATGAATTTATTTGAACTCTTTGGCTGATTGGAAAAAGCCACAAACTGTAAGTTGAATACAAACTATAGGCTTTTTATCCACTGCGAATTAAAACAAGAGAAAAGAGCAAAGGGAAAGTTCGTTCACCTTTGCAAACTGCAGCATAAAGGGTGAAGTAGCAAAAAATGCCCGGGCTTTTTGTCCCCTGCTCCAGAAACAGAAGAGAAAATGAGCACAGGGGCAATTTGGACCCTGCAGCAAACACGAACTAGGACAGGCTGACCGACCAGCTCTTTTTAGGGGAGGGGTGAGGGGGAGTGGGTGAGTGAGGGAGTGAGTGGCAAAGCAGGAGAGAAAACCCTGCAAACTTGTATTGGAGAGAGAGAAGCAACTTGTGCTGTTCAGTCTGCCCGAGCATCTTTCTGTCTCTCTCTCTCTCGCAACTTTTCTCTCTTTTCTTTTGATTCTCTGCTTTGTAACTGGGGATTTTGTTTGTCAGTGGTGTTTGCTGAGAGATTGCCTGCCTGATTAATGGAGTGAGTGAGTGAGTGTGAATGTGTGTGAGTGAGTGAGTGTGAGGGAGCTCTGGGCTCTTGCTGTGCCTTTTCAATCACTTGCTTTGTTTTTAATCAATTGTTTTTCACCATCTCTCTCCCTACAGCGGATATTTTTTTGTGGAAATGCTGTAACATGAAGATGTGGAAAGACAATTTTTGGGAGGAGGATGAATCCTTGGACAAGAAGCTTTCTCTCCACAGCGAACTGACCGAGGCCTTCACCACAGGCTGCACTCAATGTGGCTCACGTGAGATTTGCCTGGGTCACTGTGGGATCACTGGGAGCATTGTGGGATCACGGGTTGCTGTGGGATTACTGGGACACTGCAGGTTCACTGTGACATTGTGGGGTCACTGTGACACTGTGGGATCAGTGGGTCATCGTGGAATTATTGGCTTACTGAGGGATAACTGAGACAATGGCGTCCATTTTATTTAAGATGGACGCCTTACTGGCACCATTTTGTTTCAGCTTCGTGGCGTTACCGGAGAAATTACTTTACCCATTCTATGTAACACATAAATATTTTGTACATATATATATTTATATATATATATATACAAAGAAAGTATCTGCAACTTTTACACAATTGCAGTTTGGATCCTGGGACCTCTGGGTGCTCCGTGCAATCACTGGGTGCACTGTGAGAACACTGGCTGCACTGTGGGATCATTGGGATCACTTTGAGAGCACTGGGACACTCTGGGATTACTGGGACACTTTGGATCACTGGGACACTTTGGATCAGTGGGTGCACTGTAGGATCACTGGGTCACTCTGCGATCACTGTCGGATCACTGGGTGCACTGTGGATCACTGGGACACTGTGGATCAATGGGGCACTCTCACTGGTTGCACTGTGGGATCACTTGCTCACTGTGGGAACTCTGTGGGATATTTCCTTACCCAGGCGGGCCGAAAGGCCCCTGTCTCTCTGCTGTACATTCGATGTAATTGTATGTAGTGTACAAATATAGATAATGTTGTTATTGTTGTTGTAGTAAAACAGGGAATCCCGGAGACACTGATTTACCCAAATGGGCCGAATGGTCTCTTTCTTGCCGTGCTATAGTCTATGCAATATATATATATGTATATATATATATATATATATATATATATATATATATATATATATATATATATATATATATATTTTCTTTTCCAATAAGGATCTGGTTGAACTTTACAGTAAAACTGTTGTCTTACTGCTACTATTTGTTTATTCTCTTACTGTTTCATCAAATTGTTTGGCAGTTAAAGTCTAAAACAAGGTCTGGTGTAGTGTGAATCTGTCACCCTCTGAAGAGCAGGCACTATTAAGCACTGGATAGAACGAGTGGGCTGAGATAATCTGAAGGGGTTTCACTGTTCATTACCTGGAGCCCTTCAAATGTTACATTGATATCAGGACAAGCGGAAACACTGAGACATTGGGAGTGAAGCCTCACCTAACAGAGGAGCTGCTTTTTCAACCTTAGAAATACAGCTCATTTTAAGTCAGCAAAATTTCACTTCGTGAAAGTAGGTAAAAGGCAACTATCTCTGAACTATCACCATTATCTAAATAAACACGGACATTTTACTGATCGGGCAATAATGATCTTGTTCAAACTTTACAACATAAAAAAAACAATTGTAATCGTTTTAATATAACGATCCGATGTAAAGCATTCTCCAACCAAACAAAAGCACCAAGCATTCCCAGGATATTGAGAGATTAAGTGAGTGGGTGAAACTGTGGCAAATGGAGTTCAATGTGGGGAAATGTGAGGTCATTCACTTCGGATCTAAGAAAGATAGATCAGAGAGTTTTCTAAATGGTGAGGAGCTCGGAACTGTGGAGGAGCAGAGAGATTTAGGGGTCCAAGTACAGAGATCATTAAAAGCTAGTGGACAGTTACAAAAATAATTAAAAAGGCTAATAGAATGTCGGCCTTTATTTCAAGGGGGTTGGAATATAAAAGGGTGGAAGTTATGTTCCAGCTGTGCAGAGCTCTGGTTAGAGCCCATTTGGAGGACTGCATTCAGTTCTGGGCACTGCACCTCAGGAAGGATATATTGCCCTTGGAGGGGGTGTAGTGCAGTTTCACAAAAAAGATATCGGGGCTAAAAGAATTAAATTATGAGGACAGGTTGCATAGACTAGGCTTGTATTCCCTTGACTATAGAAGATTAAGGGGTGATCTAATTGAAGTGTTTAAGATGATTAAAGGAGTTGCTCGGTTAGAGAGAGTGAAACTACTTCCTCTGGTGGGGAATCCAGAACAAGGGGGCAAAACCTTAAAATTAGTGGTGATGTCAGGAAGCACTTCTTCACATAAAGGGTCGTGGAAATCTGGAACTCTCTCCCTCAAAAAGCTGTTAAGGCTGGGGCTCAATTGAAAGTTCATGAAATGTGTTTGATAGATTGTTGTTAGGTAAGGATATTTAGGGTTACGGAGCTAAGGCGGATAGATGGAGTTAAGGTACATATCTAATTGAATGGCCGAACAGGCTCAAGGAACTGAATGGCCTCCTACTGTTCCTACCTAACAGGCTCGTGGGGCTGAACGGCGTCCAGTTCCTGTATAACAGGCACGAAGGGCTGAATGACCTAGCCCTATCCACATGCAATAGGCTCTATGTGCTGAATGGCCTTCAGATCCCGTACAACAGGCTCGAGAGGCTGAATGGCCTCCGCCTGTTGCTATGTAACAGGCTTGAGGGGCTGATTGGCCTTCAGTTCCGGTATATCATGCTCGAGGGGCTGAATTACACCCAGTTCCTATGTAACAGGCTCGAAGGGCTGAATGGCCTCTTCCTTTTCCTGTGCAATAGCCTTGAGGGGCTGAATGGTCTCTTCTAACTGTGTAACAGGCTCGAGGGGCTGAATGGCCTCCTTCTCTTCCTGTCGAACAGCGTTGAGGTACTCGACGCTATTATGTCCAACATGGCTGCCGTAATAACCGCCATTTTGTCCAAGAGCGCCTCCGTCCTCACCGCCAGTTTGACCAAGATGGCCGCCGCACTTGCAGCCATTTTGTCCAATATGGCCGCCATACCTGCCGCCATTTTGTTCAATATGGCCGCCGTACTTGCAGCCGTTTTGTCAAAGATGGCCGCCATACCTGCCGCCATTTTGTCCAAGATGGCCGCCGTGCTGCCGACATTTTGTCCAATATGGCCGCCTACTTACTGCCTTTTTGTCAAGATGGCCGCTGTGGAATTATTCTCGGTGGAGTTAAGAAGCACCAAGGGGCATAACACACTGGTGGAAGTTTTCAATAGGCCTCTAAGCAGTAGTGTTAATGTTGGGGACAGTATCAAAAAGGAAATTAGAGATGCATGTAACAAGGGTACTTCAATAATCATGGGTGATTTTCATCTACATATAGACTGGCTAAACCCAAATCACCATCATACTGTGGAGGATGAATTCCTGGGGTGTGTACGAGATGGTCTTTTAGACCAGTACGTTGAGGAACCAACCAGGGAACAGGCTGTCCTAGATTGGGTATTGTGCAATGAGTAGGGGTTAATTAATAATCTTGTTGTGCGGGGTCCTTTAGGGAAGAGTGACCATAACATAATAGAATTCTTCTTTAAGAAGGAAAGTGAAGTCGTTCAATCCTAAACTAGGATCCTAAATCTGAACAAAGGAAACTACGAATGTGTGAGGAGTGAGTTGGCTATGATAGATTGGGAAGCTTCATTTAAAGGCATGACGGTGGATTGGCAATGGCTAACATTTAAAGAACGAATGCATGAATTGCAACAGTTACACATTCTTTTTTGGCACAAAAACACAAATGGAAAAATGGCCAACCATGGCCAACACAAGAAATTAAGGGTAGTATTAGCTCCAAAGAGGAGTCATATAAAGTTGCCAGAAAAAGTAGCAAGCCTGAGGATTAGAAACGGTTTAGAATTCAGCAAAAAAGGACCAAGCGATTGATTAAGAGAGTAAAAATAGAGCATGAGAGTAAACTTGCAAGGAACATAAAAGTGGACTGTACAAACTTCTACAAGTATGTAAATAGAAGAAGATCAGTGAAGACAAAAGTAGGTCCATTACAGTAAGAAAAGGGAGAATTTATAATGGGGAACAAGGGAATGGAAGAGCAATTCAACAAATACTTTGGTTCTGTCTTCACGGAAGAGGACACAAATAATTTCCCAGAAATGCTCCAGAATCAAGGGACAAGTGAGAAGGAGGAATGAAAGGAAATTCGTATTAGTAAACGAATAGTGCTGGAGAAAATAATTGGACTGAAAGCCGATAAATCCCCAGGGCCTGATAACTTGCATCCCAGAGCACTAAAAGAGTTAGCCATGGAAATAATGGATGCATTAGTCGTCATCTTCCAAAATTCTATAGATTATGGAACAGTTCCTACAGATTGGAGGGTGGCAAATATAACCCCACTGTTTAAAAAAGGAAGGAGAGAGAATACAGGGAACTACGGACCGGTTAGCCTAACATCAGTAGTAGGGAAAATGTGAGAGTCTATTATAAAGGATGTGATAACAGGACACTCAGAAAATATCAACGGGATTCGACAAAGTCAACATGGATTTATGAAAGGGAAATCATGTTTGACAAACCTACTGGAGTTTTTTGAGGATGTAACTGGCAGAATAGATAAGAGAGAACCAGTGGATGTGTTTTATTTGGATTTTCAGAAGGCTTTTGATAAAGTCCCACATATTAGTGTGCAAAATTAAAACACATGGGATTGGTGGCAATATACTTTGAGCCAGAATTAAACCAGCGATTTTCCTTTCAAGTCTTAATCTCTACAAGTTTTCTGCACTACCAGCTGAGCTATGGAAGGGAAGCAGCAAAGGTCCCTCTCTTTAGTGATTGTTCACCGTGCGCCTATTGACACTCCCGGACTCGTGGAGTCGTGTGGGCATGACTGAGACTCACTCGGTACCTGCTCATACCGCAGCGCTGTGGGAGTGTGAGCTCCTAATTACTTGCCGCACCCTGGGCAAGTGGAGAAATGAATAACGTGTCTGACCAGAATTCAGGAGATTGTTGGTTCGATTTCCACCTGGATGGATGGTTTTTGCAAACTGTCAATTAGCTTATGACTTTACACCTTACAAACTGTCCGACTTGGTAGTGCTGCCTGGACATTTATGCTTCAAGTGCCTTCTTAGCACAGCAGGCAGCGCGTTAATCTCATAATCTGAAGATCTTGAGTTCAATTCTCAAAGAAGGCATCGTTAAGTTTTTTTCCCCATCTTTGCTCAAGACCAAGATCAAGAATTTTGCTTCCTGCAGCACACCAAAAGATTTGCTACCCCTTGACCTCTCTGTACCGTAGCACGCAGTGAAGCTTAAGAAGTACATGGACCTTGGGCTCGCTAAAAACTGACGCCACTTTTGTTTCTGGACAATTGACCCAAGTGAAAAGGTGAGTGGAGAATGCAAGAACCGATCCTGCTATCTCTCACATGCTGAGCGAGCACTCGACCAGAATCACAGAAAGGTTACAGCACGGAAGGAGGCCAATTGGCCCATCGTGTCCGCACCGGCTCTGCGCAAGAGCAATCTAGCTAGTCCAACTCCCCCACCTTATCCCTGCATTTTCTTTTCTTTCCATGATTGAATCACCCCCTCGGGCAGTGCATTCCAGATCCGAACCACTCGCTGTGTAAAAAAGGTTTTCCTCATGTCACCTGTGGTTCTTTTGCCAATCACCTTCAATCGATGTCCTCTGGTCCTTGACCCTTCCGACAATGGGAATGGTTTCTCTCTATCTATTCTGATTAGCCCCTTCATGGTGTTGAATACCTCGATCAAATCTCCTCGCAACCATCTCTGTTCCAACGAGAACAACCCCAGCTTCTCCAGTCGATCCACATAACTAAAGCCCCTCATCCCTGGTATCATTCTAGTAAATCTCTTCTGCACCCTCTCTCAGGCCTTCAGATCTTTCCTAAAGTGCGGTGCCCAGAAGTGGACACAATACTCAGTTGTGGCCGAACCAGTGTTTTATAAAGGTTCATCATGACTTCCATACTTTAGTACTCTATGCCTCTATTTATAAAGCCCAGGATCCCGTATGCTTTTTAACGGCTTTCCCAACCTGCCCTGCCACCTTCAATGATTTGTGCACATATACCCCCAGATCTCTCTGTTCCTGTACCCCTTTTAGAGTTGTGCCCTTTAGTCTACATTGCCTCTCCTCATTCTTCCGACCGAAATGCATCACTTCGCATTTGTCTGCGTTAAATATCATTTGCCATGTGTCCGCCCATGCCAACAGTCTGTCTATATCCTCTTGAAGTCTATCACTATCCTCCTCACTGTTTACTACACTTCCAAATTTGGGTCATCTGCACATTTTGAAATTGTTCCCTGTACACCCAGGGCCAAGTCATTAATATATATCAAGAAAAGCAACGTTTCCAGCACCGACCCCTGGGGAACACCACTGTACACCTTCCTCCAGTCGGAAAAACAACATCTACAGTCTGTTTCCTCCACCTTAGCCAATTCTGTATCCATGTTTCTATTGCCCGCTTTATTCCATATTTGAGGTTGTTTCTTGTAAATTGCCCTTCACAGTAGCTGCTTTGCACTCGCCTCCAAGCAGCTCCACGACCAGCAGAGAAATCTTGCCTTGGCTGGCCCCCTCCCTGAATACAATCAATACTTTGCTCCAATTGGCGGTATCGAGCATCAGCAAGTGAGCAACAGAAGAACGGGAAGCCACAGTAATCGTGAATGGATGCGGAGAATAACCCGAGCCTGGGGAAGACAGACGAGGTCACCGGAAAGGAACAGCTTGAGGGAGCAGCGAGAGCCCAGTCTGTCCCACTGACTGACAAAAGACTTCTTTGCCTGAAAGTGAGTGCGGTTTGACGTGTTGTTACTCAATGGCACTCCCTGCTGGTAAGCAGATGCAAATGCTGGAGCAAAACAGCCGTGTTCGGACAGACACAGAAAGCTTTCAGGTTTGAGAAAGGAAAAGAGGTGTCGACATGTTGAGCTGGAGGCTGCCTGGAAAGTTGAAAGAGTGGCCTTGAGCTAATTGCTGCTTAATGCAAAAGCAGATACGTTCCTTCAAACTGGAATTGTAACAGTGATTTAAGGATGAATTTGCTTTGAGTTTAATTAACTATTATTTTCCACTCCTACCAGCTGAGCTATCGAAGGGAAGCAGCAAATCGCTCTCTTTTTGGTGATTGTTCATCGTGCGCCTTTTGGCATTCCCTGACCCGTGGAGTCACGGGTGCATGACTGAGACTGACTCGGTACCTGCTCATACCGCAGCGCTGTGGGAGTTTGAGCTGTTACTTACTCCGCACAACCTGGGCCAGTGGAGCAGAGGAGATCGTGTCTAATGAAAAAAAATCAGAAGGTTGTATGGTCTACTCCTACCTAGCTGGATTGTTTTTGCAAACTGTCCATTACTTTATGACTTTAGATAGCTTGCAAACTGTCCTAATTGGCAGTGCTGCCTGGCAGTCTCCATCGTTCGTGCGCTCTTCACACAGCAGGGAGCACATTAGTTTTATTAACTTTGTAAATCCTGAGTTCAATCCACAGAAAAGATATCAGGACCTGTGAACCTTTTTTCCATGTCTCACTTCATTTTTCCATCTTTGCTAAACCTCCAAATCAAAAACTTTTGCTTACTGCAGCACACCAAAAGGTTTGCTGCTCCTTGACCTCTATTCATCGACGCTCAGGATTGACGTGGCTCATGGATTTGCTGAAAACTGACACCATTTTTGTTTCGGAACAATTCCCCAAGGTAAAAAAAGTGAGTATAGAAGGCGGCTATCCATCCCACTGCTTCTCACAAGCTAAGCGAGCGCTTTACCATTTGAGCTAATTCCCCTGTTACAAAGTTAAACTGTCCTTCACAATAGTCGCTTCACACTCGCCTCCAAACAGCGCCACGAATTGCACCCTCCCGAATTTATTCAATACTTTGCTCCAATCCGCGGTATCGAGTATTCGCAATTGAGCAACAGCAGAACGGGAAGGCACAGTAATCGTGAATGATGCCGAGAAGAGCCCGAGCCTGCGGCAGGCAGACCACGTCGTCGGAAATGAACAGCAGCCCGAGCTTGAGGAAACAGCGAGAGCTCTGTCTGTCTGTCGGTCTGACTGACTGATGGAAGGCTGATTTGCTGGAAGTGAGTGCGGTTTGACGTGTTGTTATTCAAAGGCACTCCCTGCTGGTGAGCAGAGGCAAGTGCTCGAGCAAAACAGCCGTTTTCGGGCAGACACAAAAATCTTTGTGGTTTCAGAATGGAAAGGCGGTCTCCTGTGCCTCAGCGCCAACATGTTAAGCTTTTCGCTGTCTGTAAAGTAAAGAAAACGACCTTGAGCTAATTTCTGCTTACTCCAAAAGCACGTTCGCTCGTTCCAACCAGAAAGCTAAGGATGACTTTTATCTGTTAATTGTATTACAGTCCTCCGCTGTACCAGCTGAACGATCGAAGGGAAGCAGCAAAGATTGCTCTCTTTGGTAAATATTCACTGTGCGCCTTTTGACACTCCCGGACTCGTGGAGTCACGTGTGCATGACCGAGACTGACTCGGTTCCTGCTCAGACCGCAGCGCTGTGGCAGTGTGAGCTGCTACTTTCTCTGCACAACCGAGGCCAGTGGAGCAGTGGTTAACGTGTCTCATGACAAACCAAAAGATTGTCTGGTCAACTCCTATCTGACGGGATTGTTTTTGCAAACTGTCCATTACTTTATGACTTTAGATAGCTTGCAAACTGACCAAATTGGCAGTGCTGCTTGGCCGTTTCCACCGTTCGTGCGCTTTTAACACAGCAGGGAATGCATTAGTTTGATTAACTTTGCAAATCCTGAGTTCAATCCACAGAATGGATATCAGGACCTGTGAAGCTTTTTTCCATGTCTCACTTCATCTTTCCATCTTTGCTGAACACGAAAATCAAAAACTTTTTCTCACTGCAGCACACCAAAAGATTTACTGCCCCTTGACCTCTCTTTATCGAAGCTCAGGATTGACGTGGGTTCTGGATTTGCTGAAAACTGGCACCATTTTTGTTTCAGGACAATTCCCCAAGGTAAAAAAGTGAGTGGAAAATGCGGGCATTGATTCCGGTACTTCTCACATACTAGGCGAGCACTCTACCATTTGAGCTAATTCCCCTGCTTGGGCAGGTTCAATTGCCCTTCACAATAGTCGCTTCACACTCGCCTCCAAGCAGCGCCACGAATTGCCACCTCCCTGAATTTTTTCAATACTTTGCTCCAATCCGCGATATCGAGTATTCGCAAGTGAGCAACCGCAGAACGGGAAGGCACAGTAATCGTGAATGATGCCGAGAAGAGCCCGAGCCTGCGGAACGCAGACGAGGTCATCGGAAAACAACAGCAGCCCGAGCTTGAGGAAACAGCGAGAGCTCTGTCTGTCTGTCGGTCTGACTGACTGATGGAAGGCTGATTTGCCTGAAAGTGAGTGCGGTTTGACGTGTTGTTACTCAAAGGTACGCCCTGTTGGTAAGCAGAGGCAAGTGCTCGAGCAAAACAGCCGATTTCGGGCAGACACAAAAAGCTTTTGGTTTCAGAAAGGAAAGGAGCTCTCCTGTGCCTCAGCGCCAACATGTTAAGCTTTTGGCTTTCTGTAAAGTAAAGAAAACGGCCTTGAGCTAATTTCTGCTTACTCCAAAAGCACGTTCGCTAGTTCCAACCAGAAACCTAAGGATGACTTTTCTCTGTTAATTGTATTGCAGTCCTCCGCTGTACCAGCTGTACGATCGAAGGGAAGCATCCAAGATTGCTCTCTTTGGTAAATATTCACTGTGCGCCTTTTGACACTCCCGGACTCGTGGAGTCACGTGTGCATGACGGAGACTGACTCATTTGCTGCTCAGACCGCAGCGCTGTGGCAGTGTGAGCTGCTACTTTCTCTGCACAACCGAGACCAGTGGAGCAGTGGATTTCGTGTCTAATGACAAATCAGAATATTGTCTGGACAACTCCTTCCTGACTGGATTGTTTTTGCAAACTGTCCACTACTTTATGACTTTAGATAGCTTGAAAACTTATCTAATTGGTAGTGCTGCCTGGCAGTCTCCACCGTTCGTGCGCTTTTCATACAGCAGGGAGTGCATTAGTTTTATTAACTTTGTAAATCCTGAATTCAATCCACAGAAAAGATATCAGGACCTGTGAAGCTTTTTTCCATGTCTCACTTCATCTTTCCATCTTTGCTGAACACGAAAATCAAAAACTTTTTCTCACTGCAGCACACCAAAAGATTTACTGCCCCTTGACCTCTCTTTATCGAAGCTCAGGATTGACGTGGGTTCTGGATTTGCTGAAAACTGGCACCATTTTTGTTTCGGGACAATTCCCCAAGGTAAAAGATTGAGTGGAAAATGCGGGCATTGATTCCGGTACTTCTCACATACTAGGCGAGCACTCTACCATTTGAGCTAATTCCCCTGCTTGGGCAGGTTCAATTGCCCTTCACAATAGTCGCTTCACACTCGCCTCCAAACAGCACCACGAATTGCCACCTCCCTGAATTTTTTCAATACTTTGCTCCAATCCGCGATATCGAGTATTCGCAAGTGAGCAACCGCAGAACGGGAAGGCACAGTAATCGTGAATGATGCCGAGAAGAGCCCGAGCCTGCGGAACGCAGACGAGGTCATCGGAAAACAACAGCAGCCCGAGCTTGAGGAAACAGCGAGAGCTCTGTCTGTCTGTCGGTCTGACTGACTGATGGAAGGCTGATTTGCCTGAAAGTGAGTGCGGTTTGACGTGTTGTTACTCAAAGGTACGCCCTGTTGGTAAGCAGAGGCAAGTGCTCGAGCAAAACAGCCGATTTCGGGCAGACACAAAAAGCTTTTGGTTTCAGAAAGGAAAGGAGCTCTCCTGTGCCTCAGCGCCAACATGTTAAGCTTTTGGCTTTCTGTAAAGTAAAGAAAACGGCCTTGAGCTAATTTCTGCTTAATCCAAAAGCACGTTCGCTAGTTCCAACCAGAAACCTAAGGATGACTTTTATCTGTTAATTGTATTGCAGTCCTCCGCTGTACCAGCTGAACGATCGAAGGGAAGCAGCCAAGATTGCTCTCTTTGGTAAATATTCACTGTGCGCCTTTTGAAAATCCCGGACTCGTGGAGTCACGTGTGCATGACCGAGACTGACTCATTTCCTGCTCATACCACAGCGCTGTGGCAGTGTGAGCTGCTCCTTTCTCTGCACACCCGAGGCCAGTGGTGCAGTGGATATCGTGCCTAATGACAAATCAGAAGATTGTCTGGACAACTCCTACCTGACTGGATTGTTTTTGCAAACTGTCCATTACTTTATGACTTTCGATAGCTTGCAAACTAACCTAATTGGCAGTGCTGCCTGGCAGTCTCCACCGTTCGTTCGCTGTTCACACAGCAGGGAGTCCGTTAGTTTTATTAACTTTGTAAATCCTGAGATCAATCCACAGAAAAGATATCAGGACCTGTGAAGCTTTTTTCCATGTCTCACTTCATCTTTCCATCTTTGCTAAACACCAAAATCAAAAACTTTTGCTTACTGCAGCACACCAAAAGATTTGCTGCTCCTTGACCTCTATTTATCGAAGCTGAGGATTGACGTGGGTTCTGGATTTGCTGAAAACTGACACCATTTTTGTTTCGGGACAATACCCCAAGGTAAAAGATTGAGTGGAAAATGCGGGCATTGATTCCGGTACTTCTCACAAACTAAGCGAGCGCTCTACCATTTGAGCTAATTCCCCTGTTTGGCGGGTCTATTTGCCCTTCACAATAGTCGCTTCACACTCGCCTCCAAGCAGCGTCACGAATTGCCACCTCCCTGAATTTTTTCAATACTTTGCTCCAATCCGCGATATCGAGTATTCGCAAGTGAGCAACCGCTGAACGGGAAGGCACAGTAATCGTGAATGATGCCGAGAAGAGCCCGAGCCTGCGGAACGCAGACGAGGTCATCGGAAAACAACAGCAGCCCGAGCTTGAGGATACAGCGAGAGCTCTGTCTGTCTGTATGTCTGACTGACTGATGGAAGGCTGATTTGCCTGAAATTGAGTGCGGTTTGACGTGTTGTTGCTCAAAGGTACGCCCTGCTGGTGAGCAGAGGCAAGTGCTCGAGCAAAACAGCCGATTTCGGGCAGACACAAAAAGCTTTTGGTTTCAGAAAGGAAAAGAGGTCCCCTGTGCCTCAGCGCCAACATGTTAAGCTTTTGGCTGTCTGTAAAGGAAAGAAAACGGCCTTGAGCTAATTTCTGCTTACTCCAAAAGCACGTTCGCTAGTTCCAACCAGAAACCTAAGGATGACTTTTCTCTGTTAATTGTATTGCAGTCCTCCGCTGTACCAGCTGTACGATCGAAGGGAAGCATCCAAGATTGCTCTCTTTGTTAAATATTCACTGTGCGCCTTTTGACACTCCCGGACTCGTGGAGTCACGTGTGCATGACGGAGACTGACTCATTTGCTGCTCAGACCGCAGCGCTGTGGCAGTGTGAGCTGCTACTTTCTCTGCACAACCGAGACCAGTGGAGCAGTGGATTTCGTGTCTAATGACAAATCAGAATATTGTCTGGACAACTCCTTCCTGACTGGATTGTTTTTGCAAACTGTCCATTACTTTATGACTTTAGATAGCTTGAAAACTTATCTAATTGGTAGTGCTGCCTGGCAGTCTCCACCGTTCGTGCGCTTTTCATACAGCAGGGAGTGCATTAGTTTTATTAACTTTGTAAATCCTGAGTTCAATCCACAGAAAAGATATCAGGACCTGTGAAGCTTTTTTCCATGTCTCACTTCATCTTTCCATCTTTGCTGAACACGAAAATCAAAAACTTTTTCTCACTGCAGCACACCAAAAGATTTACTGCCCCTTGACCTCTCTTTATCGAAGCTCAGGATTGACGTGGGTTCTGGATTTGCTGAAAACTGGCACCATTTTTGTTTCGGGACAATTCCCCAAGGTAAAAGATTGAGTGGAAAATGCGGGCATTGATTCCGGTACTTCTCACATACTAGGCGAGCACTCTACCATTTGAGCTAATTCCCCTGCTTGGGCAGGTTCAATTGCCCTTCACAATAGTCGCTTCACACTCGCCTCCAAACAGCGCCACGAATTGCCACCTCCCTGAATTTTTTCAATACTTTGCTCCAATCCGCGATATCGAGTATTCGCGAGTGAGCAACCGCAGAACGGGAAGGCACAGTAATCGTGAATGATGCCGAGAAGAGCCCGAGCCTGCGGAACGCAGACGAGGTCATCGGAAAACAACAGCAGCCCGAGCTTGAGGATACAGCGAGAGCTCTGTCTGTCTGTATGTCTGACTGACTGATGGAAGGCTGATTTGCCTGAAATTGAGTGCGGTTTGACGTGTTGTTGCTCAAAGGTACGCCCTGCTGGTGAGCAGAGGCAAGTGCTCGAGCAAAACAGCCGATTTCGGGCAGACACAAAAAGCTTTTGGTTTCAGAAAGGAAAAGAGGTCCCCTGTGCCTCAGCGCCAACATGTTAAGCTTTTGGCTGTCTGTAAAGGAAAGAAAACGGCCTTGAGCTAATTTCTGCTTACTCCAAAAGCACGTTCGCTAGTTCCAACCAGAAACCTAAGGATGACTTTTCTCTGTTAATTGTATTGCAGTCCTCCGCTGTACCAGCTGTACGATCGAAGGGAAGCATCCAAGATTGCTCTCTTTGTTAAATATTCACTGTGCGCCTTTTGACACTCCCGGACTCGTGGAGTCACGTGTGCATGACGGAGACTGACTCATTTGCTGCTCAGACCGCAGCGCTGTGGCAGTGTGAGCTGCTACTTTCTCTGCACAACCGAGACCAGTGGAGCAGTGGATTTCGTGTCTAATGACAAATCAGAATATTGTCTGGACAACTCCTTCCTGACTGGATTGTTTTTGCAAACTGTCCATTACTTTATGACTTTAGATAGCTTGAAAACTTATCTAATTGGTAGTGCTGCCTGGCAGTCTCCACCGTTCGTGCGCTTTTCATACAGCAGGGAGTGCATTAGTTTTATTAACTTTGTAAATCCTGAGTTCAATCCACAGAAAAGATATCAGGACCTGTGAAGCTTTTTTCCATGTCTCACTTCATCTTTCCATCTTTGCTGAACACGAAAATCAAAAACTTTTTCTCACTGCAGCACACCAAAAGATTTACTGCCCCTTGACCTCTCTTTATCGAAGCTCAGGATTGACGTGGGTTCTGGATTTGCTGAAAACTGGCACCATTTTTGTTTCTGGACAATTCCCCAAGGTAAAAGATTGAGTGGAAAATGCGGGCATTGATTCCGGTACTTCTCACATACTAGGCGAGCACTCTACCATTTGAGCTAATTCCCCTGCTTGGGCAGGTTCAATTGCCCTTCACAATAGTCGCTTCACACTCGCCTCCAAACAGCGCCACGAATTGCCACCTCCCTGAATTTTTTCAATACTTTGCTCCAATCCGCGATATCGAGTATTCGCAAGTGAGCAACCGCAGAACGGGAAGGCACAGTAATCGTGAATGATGCCGAGAAGAGCCCGAGCCTGCGGAACGCAGACGAGGTCATCGGAAAACAACAGCAGCCCGAGCTTGAGGAAACAGCGAGAGCTCTGTCTGTCTGTCGGTCTGACTGACTGATGGAAGGCTGATTTGCCTGAAAGTGAGTGCGGTTTGACGTGTTGTTACTCAAAGGTACGCCCTGTTGGTAAGCAGAGGCAAGTGCTCGAGCAAAACAGCCGATTTCGGGCAGACACAAAAAGCTTTTGGTTTCAGAAAGGAAAGGAGCTCTCCTGTGCCTCAGCGCCAACATGTTAAGCTTTTGGCTGTCTGTAAAGTAAAGAAAACGGCCTTGAGCTAATTTCTGCTTAATCCAAAAGCACGTTCGCTAGTTCCAACCAGAAACCTAAGGATGACTTTTATCTGTTAATTGTATTGCAGTCCTCCGCTGTACCAGCTGAACGATCGAAGGGAAGCAGCCAAGATTGCTCTCTTTGGAAAATATTCACTGTGCGCCTTTTGAAAATCCCGGACTCGTGGAGTCACGTGTGCATGACCGAGACTGACTCATTTCCTGCTCATACCACAGCGCTGTGGCAGTGTGAGCTGCTCATTTCTCTGCACACCCGAGGCCAGTGGTGCAGTGGATATCGTGCCTAATGACAAATCAGAAGATTGTCTGGACAACTCCTACCTGACTGGATTGTTTTTGCAAACTGTCCATTACTTTATGACTTTCGATAGCTTGCAAACTAACCTAATTGGCAGTGCTGCCTGGCAGTCTCCACCGTTCGTTCGCTGTTCACACAGCAGGGAGTCCGTTAGTTTTATTAACTTTGTAAATCCTGAGATCAATCCACAGAAAAGATATCAGGACCTGTGAAGCTTTTTTCCATGTCTCACTTCATCTTTCCATCTTTGCTAAACACCAAAATCAAAAACTTTTGCTTACTGCAGCACACCAAAAGATTTGCTGCTCCTTGACCTCTATTTATCGAAGCTGAGGATTGACGTGGGTTCTGGATTTGCTGAAAACTGGCACCATTTTTGTTTCGGGACAATACCCCAAGGTAAAAGATTGAGTGGAAAATGCGGGCATTGATTCCGGTACTTCTCACAAACTAAGCGAGCGCTCTACCATTTGAGCTAATTCCCCTGTTTGGCGGGTCTATTTGCCCTTCACAATAGTCGCTTCACACTCGCCTCCAAGCAGCGCCACGAATTGCCACCTCCCTGAATTTTTTCAATACTTTGCTCCAATCCGCGATATCGAGTATTCGCAAGTGAGCAACCGCTGAACGGGAAGGCACAGTAATCGTGAATGATGCCGAGAAGAGCCCGAGCCTGCGGAACGCAGACGAGGTCATCGGAAAACAACAGCAGCCCGAGCTTGAGGATACAGCGAGAGCTCTGTCTGTCTGTATGTCTGACTGACTGATGGAAGGCTGATTTGCCTGAAATTGAGTGCGGTTTGACGTGTTGTTGCTCAAAGGTACGCCCTGCTGGTGAGCAGAGGCAAGTGCTCGAGCAAAACAGCCGATTTCGGGCAGACACAAAAAGCTTTTGGTTTCAGAAAGGAAAGGAGGTCCCCTGTGCCTCAGCGCCAACATGTTAAGCTTTTGGCTGTCTGTAAAGGAAAGAAAACGGCCTTGAGCTAATTTCTGCTTACTCCAAAAGCACGTTCGCTAGTTCCAACCAGAAACCTAAGGATGACTTTTCTCTGTTAATTGTATTGCAGTCCTCCGCTGTACCAGCTGTACGATCGAAGGGAAGCATCCAAGATTGCTCTCTTTGTTAAATATTCACTGTGCGCCTTTTGACACTCCCGGACTCGTGGAGTCACGTGTGCATGACGGAGACTGACTCATTTGCTGCTCAGACCGCAGCGCTGTGGCAGTGTGAGCTGCTACTTTCTCTGCACAACCGAGACCAGTGGAGCAGTGGATTTCGTGTCTAATGACAAATCAGAATATTGTCTGGACAACTCCTTCCTGACTGGATTGTTTTTGCAAACTGTCCATTACTTTATGACTTTAGATAGCTTGAAAACTTATCTAATTGGTAGTGCTGCCTGGCAGTCTCCACCGTTCGTTCGCTTTTCATACAGCAGGGAGTGCATTAGTTTTATTAACTTTGTAAATCCTGAGTTCAATCCACAGAAAAGATATCAGGACCTGTGAAGCTTTTTTCCATGTCTCACTTCATCTTTCCATCTTTGCTGAACACGAAAATCAAAAACTTTTTCTCACTGCAGCACACCAAAAGATTTATTGCCCCTTGACCTCTCTTTATCGAAGCTCAGGATTGACGTGGGTTCTGGATTTGCTGAAAACTGGCACCATTTTTGTTTCGGGACAATTCCCCAAGGTAAAAGATTGAGTGGAAAATGCGGGCATTGATTCCGGTACTTCTCACATACTAGGCGAGCACTCTACCATTTGAGCTAATTCCCCTGCTTGGGCAGGTTCAATTGCCCTTCACAATAGTCGCTTCACACTCGCCTCCAAACAGCGCCACGAATTGCCACCTCCCTGAATTTTTTCAATACTTTGCTCCAATCCGCGATATCGAGTATTCGCAAGTGAGCAACCGCAGAACGGGAAGGCACAGTAATCGTGAATGATGCCGAGAAGAGCCCGAGCCTGCGGAACGCAGACGAGGTCATCGGAAAACAACAGCAGCCCGAGCTTGAGGAAACAGCGAGAGCTCTGTCTGTCTGTCGGTCTGACTGACTGATGGAAGGCTGATTTGCCTGAAATTGAGTGCGGTTTGACGTGTTGTTGCTCAAAGGTACGCCCTGCTGGTGAGCAGAGGCAAGTGCTCGAGCAAAACAGCCGATTTCGGGCAGACACAAAAAGCTTTTGGTTTCAGAAAGGAAAGGAGGTCCCCTGTGCCTCAGCGCCAACATGTTAAGCTTTTGGCTGTCTGTAAAGGAAAGAAAACGGCCTTGAGCTAATTTCTGCTTACTCCAAAAGCACGTTCGCTAGTTCCAACCAGAAACCTAAGGATGACTTTTCTCTGTTAATTGTATTGCAGTCCTCCGCTGTACCAGCTGTACGATCGAAGGGAAGCATCCAAGATTGCTCTCTTTGTTAAATATTCACTGTGCGCCTTTTGACACTCCCGGACTCGTGGAGTCACGTGTGCATGACGGAGACTGACTCATTTGCTGCTCAGACCGCAGCGTTGTGGCAGTGTGAGCTGCTACTTTCTCTGCACAACCGAGACCAGTGGAGCAGTGGATTTCGTGTCTAATGACAAATCAGAATATTGTCTGGACAACTCCTTCCTGACTGGATTGTTTTTGCAAACTGTCCATTACTTTATGACTTTAGATAGCTTGAAAACTTATCTAATTGGTAGTGCTGCCTGGCAGTCTCCACCGTTCGTGCGCTTTTCATACAGCAGGGAGTGCATTAGTTTTATTAACTTTGTAAATCCTGAGTTCAATCCACAGAAAAGATATCAGGACCTGTGAAGCTTTTTTCCATGTCTCACTTCATCTTTCCATCTTTGCTGAACACGGAAATCAAAAACTTTTTCTCACTGCAGCACACCAAAAGATTTATTGCCCCTTGACCTCTCTTTATCGAAGCTCAGGATTGACGTGGGTTCTGGATTTGCTGAAAACTGGCACCATTTTTGTTTCGGGACAATTCCCCAAGGTAAAAGATTGAGTGGAAAATGCGGGCATTGATTCCGGTACTTCTCACATACTAGGCGAGCACTCTACCATTTGAGCTAATTCCCCTGCTTGGGCAGGTTCAATTGCCCTTCACATTAGTCGCTTCACACTCGCCTCCAAACAGCGCCACGAATTGCCACCTCCCTGAATTTTTTCAATACTTTGCTCCAATCCGCGATATCGAGTATTCGCAAGTGAGCAACCGCAGAACGGGAAGGCATAGTAATCGTGAATGATGCCGAGAAGAGCCCGAGCCTGCGGAACGCAGACGAGGTCATCGGAAAACAACAGCAGCCCGAGCTTGAGGAAACAGCGAGAGCTCTGTCTGTCTGTCGGTCTGACTGACTGATGGAAGGCTGATTTGCCTGAAATTGAGTGCGGTTTGACGTGTTGTTGCTCAAAGGTACGCCCTGCTGGTGAGCAGAGGCAAGTGCTCGAGCAAAACAGCCGATTTCGGGCAGACACAAAAAGCTTTTGGTTTCAGAAAGGAAAGGAGGTCCCCTGTGCCTCAGCGCCAACATGTTAAGCTTTTGGCTGTCTGTAAAGGAAAGAAAACGGCCTTGAGCTAATTTCTGCTTACTCCAAAAGCACGTTCGCTAGTTCCAACCAGAAACCTAAGGATGACTTTTCTCTGTTAATTGTATTGCAGTCCTCCGCTGTACCAGCTGAACGATCGAAGGGAAGCATCCAAGATTGCTCTCTTTGTTAAATATTCACTGTGCGCCTTTTGACACTCCCGGACTCGTGGAGTCACGTGTGCATGACGGAGACTGACTCATTTGCTGCTAAGACCGCAGCGCTGTGGCAGTGTGAGCTGCTACTTTCTCTGCACAACCGAGACCAGTGGAGCAGTGGATTTCGTGTCTAATGACAAATCAGAAGATTGTCTGGACAACTCCTTCCTGACTGGATTGTTTTTGCAAACTGTCCATTATTTATGACTTTAGATAGCTTGAAAACTTATCTAATTGGTAGTGCTGCCTGGCAGTCTCCACCGTTCGTGCGCTTTTCATACAGCAGGGAGTGCATTAGTTTTATTAACTTTGTAAATCCTGAGTTCAATCCACAGAAAAGATATCAGGACCTGTGAAGCTTTTTTCCATGTCTCACTTCATCTTTCCATCTTTGCTGAACACGAAAATCAAAATCTTTTGCTCACTACAGCACACCAAATGATTTACTGCCCCTTGACCTCTCTTTATCGAAGCTCAGGATTGACGTGGGTTATGGATTTGCTGAAAACTGGCACCATTTTTGTTTCGGGACAATTCCCCAAGGTAAAAGATTGAGTGGAAAATGCGGGCATTGATTCCGGTACTTCTCACATACTAGGCGAGCACTCTACCATTTGAGCTAATTCCCCTGCTTGGGCAGGTTCAATTGCCCTTCACATTAGTCGCTTCACACTCGCCTCCAAACAGCGCCACGAATTGCCACCTCCCTGAATTTTTTCAATACTTTGCTCCAATCCGCGATATCGAGTATTCGCAAGTGAGCAACCGCAGAACGGGAAGGCATAGTAATCGTGAATGATGCCGAGAAGAGCCCGAGCCTGCGGAACGCAGACGAGGTCATCGGAAAACAACAGCAGCCCGAGCTTGAGGAAACAGCGAGAGCTCTGTCTGTCTGTCGGTCTGACTGACTGATGGAAGGCTGATTTGCCTGAAATTGAGTGCGGTTTGACGTGTTGTTGCTCAAAGGTACGCCCTGCTGGTGAGCAGAGGCAAGTGCTCGAGCAAAACAGCCGATTTCGGGCAGACACAAAAAGCTTTTGGTTTCAGAAAGGAAAGGAGGTCCCCTGTGCCTCAGCGCCAACATGTTAAGCTTTTGGCTGTCTGTAAAGGAAAGAAAACGGCCTTGAGCTAATTTCTGCTTACTCCAAAAGCACGTTCGCTAGTTCCAACCAGAAACCTAAGGATGACTTTTCTCTGTTAATTGTATTGCAGTCCTCCGCTGTACCAGCTGAACGATCGAAGGGAAGCATCCAAGATTGCTCTCTTTGTTAAATATTCACTGTGCGCCTTTTGACACTCCCGGACTCGTGGAGTCACGTGTGCATGACGGAGACTGACTCATTTGCTGCTCAGACCGCAGCGCTGTGGCAGTGTGAGCTGCTACTTTCTCTGCACAACCGAGACCAGTGGAGCAGTGGATTTCGTGTCTAATGACAAATCAGAAGATTGTCTGGACAACTCCTTCCTGACTGGATTGTTTTTGCAAACTGTCCATTATTTATGACTTTAGATAGCTTGAAAACTTATCTAATTGGTAGTGCTGCCTGGCAGTCTCCACCGTTCGTGCGCTTTTCATACAGCAGGGAGTGCATTAGTTTTATTAACTTTGTAAATCCTGAGTTCAATCCACAGAAAAGATATCAGGACCTGTGAAGCTTTTTTCCATGTCTCACTTCATCTTTCCATCTTTGCTGAACACGAAAATCAAAATCTTTTGCTCACTACAGCACACCAAATGATTTACTGCCCCTTGACCTCTCTTTATCGAAGCTCAGGATTGACGTGGGTTATGGATTTGCTGAAAACTGGCACCATTTTTGTTTCGGGACAATTCCCCAAGGTGAAACAGCGAGTGGTGAATGCGAGCATCGATCCCGCTACATCTCGCATGGTTAGCGAGTGCTCTACCATTTCAGCTAATTCCCACGTTTTCGTCAGGTAACTGTCCATCACAATCGTCACTTCACACTCGCCTCCATGCAGCGCCACGAATTGCCCCCTCACTGAAGAAATTCAATGCTTTGCTCCAATCGGCGGGATCGAGCATTAGCAAGTGAGCAACAGCTGAACGGGAAGGCACAGTAATCGTGAATGATGCCGAGAAGAGCCCGAGCCTGCGGAACGCAGACGAGGTCATCGGAAAAGTACTGCCGCCCGAGCTTGAGGAAACAGCGAGAGCTCTGTCGGTCTGTCTGTCTGATGGAAGGCTCAATTGCCTGAATGTGAGTGCGGTTTGATGTGTTGTTATTCAAAGGTACGTCCTGCTGGTGAGCAGAGGCAAGTGCTCGAGGAAAACAGCCGTTTTCGGGCAGACACAAAAAGCTTTCATGGTTGAAGAAAGGAAAGGAGGTCTCCTGTGCCTCAGCGCCAACATGTTAAGCTTTTGGCTGTCTGTAAAGTAAAGGAAACGGCCTTGAGCTAATTTCTGCTCACTCCAAAAACAAGTTCGCTCGTTCCAACCAGAAAGCTAAGGATGACTTTTATCTGTTAATACTATTACAGTCCTCCGCTATACCAGCTGAACGATCGAAGGGAAGCAGCAAAGATTGCTCTCTTTGGCAAATGTTCACTGTGCGCCTTTTGACACTCCAGGACTCGTGGAGTCACATGTGCATGACCGAGACTGACTCGGTTCCTGCTCATAGCGCATCGTTGTGGCAGTGTGAGCTGTTACTTTCTCTGCACACCCGAGGAGAATGCAGCATTGGATACCGTGTCTAATGACAAATCAGAAGATTGTCTGGTCAACTCCAACCTGACTGCATTGTTTTTGCGAACTGTCCATTACCTTATGACTTTTGATAGCTTGCAAACTGACCTAATTGGAAGTGCTGCCTGGCAGTCTCCACCGTTCGTGCGCTTTTAACACAGCAGGAAATGCATTAGGTTTATTCAATTTGTGAATCCTGACTTCAATCCACAAAAAAGATACCAGGACCCATGAAGCTTTTTTCCATGTCTCACTTCATCATTCCATCTTTGCGAAACACGAAAATCAAAATCTTTTGCTTACTGCAGCACACCAAAAGATTTATTACCCCTTGACCTCTCTTTATCGAAGCTTAGGATTCACGTGGGTTATGGATTTGCTGAAAACTGACACCCTTTTTGTTTCGGGACAATTCCCCAAGGTAAAAAAGTGAGTGGAGAATGCGGGCATCGATCCCGCTATTTCTCGCATACGAAGCGAGCACTCTACCATTTGAGCTAATTCCCCAGTTGCGGCCGTGAATTTGTCCTTCACAATAATCGCTTAACATTCGTCTCCAGGCAGCGCCGCGAATTGCCCCCTCCCTGAATGCATTCAATACTTTGCTCCAATCCGCGGTATCGAGTGTTCGCAATTGAGCAACAGCAGAACGGGAAGGCACAGTAATCGTGAATGATGCTGAGAAGAGCCCGAGCCTGCGGAAGGCATACGAGGTCATCGGAAAAGAACAGCCGCCCGAGTTTGAGGAAACAGTGAGAGCTCTGTCTGACTGACTGATGGAAGGCTAATTTGCCTGAAAGTGAGCGCGGTGTGACGCGTTGTTACTCAAAGGCACTCCCTGCTGGTGAGCAGAAGCAAGTGCTGGAGCAAAACAGCCGTTTTCGGGGAGACACAAAAAGCTTTCAGGTTTCAGAAAGGAAAGGAGGTCTCCTGTGCCTCAGAGCCAACATGTTAAGCTTTTGGCTGTCTGTAAAGTAAAGAAAACGGCCTTGTGCTAATTTCTGCTTACTCCAAAAGCACGTTCGCTAGTTCCAACCAGAAACCTAAGGATGACTTTTCTCTGTTAATTGTATTGCAGTCCTCCGCTGTACCAGCTGAACGATGGAAGGGAAGCAGCAAAGATTGCTCTCTTTGGTAAATATTCACTGTGCGCCTTTTGACACTCCCGGACTCGTGGAGTCACGTGTGCATGACCGAGACTGACTCATTTCCTGCTCATGCCGCAGCGCTGTGGGAGTGTGAGCTGCTACTTTCTCTGCACAACCGAGACCAGTGGAGCAGTGGATATCGTGTCTAATGACAAATCATAAGATTGTCTGGACAACTCCGACCTGACTGGATTGTTTTTGCCAACTGTCCATTACTTTATGACTTTAGATAGCTTGAAAACTTACCAAATTGGTGGTGCTGCCTGGCAGTCTCCACCGTTCGTGCGCTTTTCATACAGCAGGGAGTACATTAGTTTTATTAACTTTGTAAATCATGAGTTCAATCCTTAAAAAAGATATCAGGACCTGTGAAGCTTTTTTCCATGTCTCACTTCATCTTTCCATCTTTGCTAAACACCAAAATCAAAAACTTTTGCTGACTGCAGCACACAAAAGATTTGCTGCTCTTTGATCTCGATTTATCGAAGCTGAGGATTGACGTGGGTTCTGGATTTGCTGAAAACTGACACCATTTTTGTTTCGGGACAATTCTCCAAGGTAAAAAAGTGAGTGGAAAATGCGGGCATCGATCCCGCAACTTCTCGCATGCTATGCGAACCCTCAACCATTTGAGCTAATTCCGCTGCTTAGCAAGACCAATTGCCCTTCAAAATATTCGCTTCACACTCGCCTCCAAACAGCGCAACGAATTGCAACCTCCCTGAATTTTTTCAAAACTTTTCTCCAATCCGCGGTATTGAGTATTCGCAAGTGAGCAACCGCAGAACGGGAAGGCACAGTAATCGTGAATGATGCCGAGAAGAGCCCGAGCCTGCGGAACGCAGACGAGGTAATCGGACAAGAACAGCAGCCCGAGCTTGAGGAAACAGCGAGAGCTCTGTCTGTCTGTCGGTCTGACTGACTGATGGAAGGCTGATTTGCCTGAAAGTGAGTGCGGTTTGACGTGTTGTTATTCAAAGGTACGCCCTGCTGGTGAGCAGAGGCAAGTGCTCGAGCAAAACAGCCGTTTTCGGACAGAAACAAAAAGCTTTCATGTTTCAGAAAGGAAAGGAGGTCTCCTGTGCTCAGCGCCAACATGTTAAGCTTTTGGCTGTCTGTAAAGTAAAGAAAACGGCCTTGAGCTAATTTCTGCTCACTCCAAAAGCACGTTCGCTAGTTCCAACCAGAAACCTAAGGATGACTTTTATCTGTTAATTGTATTGCAGTCCTCCGCTGTTCTAGCTGAACGATCGAAGGGAAGCAGCCAAGATTGCTCTCTTTGGTAAATATTCACTGTGCGCCTTTTGACACTCCCGGACTCGTGGAGTCACGTGTGCATGACCGAGACTGACTCTTTTCCTGCTCAGACCGCAGCGCTGTGGCAGTGTGAGCTGCTACTTTCTCTGCACACTGTGGAGCAGTGGATATCGTGTCTCATGACAAGTCAGAAGATTGTCTGGACAACTCCTACCTGACTGGATTGTTTTAGCCAACTGTCCATTACTTTATGACTTGAGATAGCTTGCAAACTAACATAATTGGCAGTGTTGCCTGGCAGTCTCCACCGTTCGTGTGCTCTTAACACAGCAGGGAGTCCATTAGTTTTATGAACTTTGTAAACCCTGAGTTCAATCCACAGAAAAGATATCAGGACCTGTGAAGCTTTTTTCCATGTCTCACTTCATCTTTCCATCTTTTCTAAACACCAAAATCAAAAACTTTTGCTTACTGCAGCACACCAAAAGATTCGCTGCTCCTTGACCTCCATTTATCGAAGCTTCGGATTGACGTGGGTTCTGGATTTGCTGAAAACTGACACCATTTTTGTTTCGGGACAATTCCCCAAGGTAAAAAAGTGAGTGGAGAACGTGTGCATCGATCCCGCTACTTCTCACATGCGCAGCGAGCACTCTACCATTTGCGCTAATTCACCTGCTTGGTTTGGTTCAATTGCCCTTCACAATAGTCGCTTCACACTCGCCTCCAAACAGCGCCACGAATTGCCACCTCCCTGAATTTTTTCAATGCTTTGCTCCAATCCGCGGTATCGAGTATTCGCAATTGAGCAACAGCAGAACAGGAAGGCACAGTCATCGTGAATGATGCCGAGAAGAGCCCGAGCCTGCGGAACGCAGACGAGGTCATCGGAAAAGAACAGCAGCCCGAGCTTGAGGAAACAGCGAGAGTTCTGTCTGTCTGTCGGTCTGACTGACTGATGGAAGGCTGATTTGCCTGAAAGTGAGTGCGGTTTGACGTGTTGTTATTCAAAGGTACGCCCTGCTGGTGAGCAGAGGCAAGTGCTCGAGCAAAACAGCCGTTTTCGGGCAGACAGAAAAAAGTTTTGGTTTCAGAAAGGAAAGGAGGTCTCCTGTGCCTCAGCGCCAACATGTTGAGCTGTCGGCTGTCTGTAAAGTAAAGAAAACGGCCTTGAGCTAATTTCTGCTTACTCCAAAAGCACGTTCGCTAGTTCCAACCAGAAACCTAAGGATGACTTTTATCTGATAATTGTATTGCAGTCCTCCGCTGTACCAGCTGAACGATCGAAGGGAAGCAACAAAGATTGCTCTCTTTGGTAAATGTTCACTGTGCGCCTTTTGACACTCCCGGACTGGTGGAGTCACGTGTGCATGACCGAGACTGACTCGGTTCCTGCTCGTCCCGCAGCGCTGTGGCAGTGTGAGCTGCTACTATCTCTGCACACCCGAGACCAGTGGAGCAGTGGATATCGTGTCTAATGACAAATCAGAAGATTGTCTGGTCAACTCCAACCTGACTGGATTGTTTTTGCAAACTGTCCATGACTTTATGAATTTAGATAGCTTGTAAACTGACCAAACTGTCAGTGCTGCCTGGCAGTCTCCACCGTTCGTGCGCTCCTCACACAGCAGGGAATTCATCAGTTTTATTATCTTTGGAAATGCTGTGTTCAATCCACAGAAAAGATATCTGGACCTGTGAAGCTTTTTCCATGTCTCACTTCATCTTTCCATCTTTGCTAAACACAAAAATCAAAAACTTTTGCTTGCTGCAGCACACCAAATGATTTATCGCCCCTTGAGTTCTCTTTGTCCAAGCTTCGGCTTTCCGTGGGTCATGGATTTGCTGAAAACTGACACCATTTTTGTTTCGGGACAATACCCCAAGATAAAGAAGTGAGGGAAAATACAGGCATCGATCCCACTATTTCTCGCATGTTAAGCAAGCGCTCTACTATTTGAGCTAATTCCCCAGTTGTTAGCCCAACCTTGCCCTTCACAATGGTCGCTTTGCACTCGCCTCCAAGCAGCCTTCGAGAAATGCAGCAACGCAAAATCGTCGAGCAGAAATTGATAACCAAGTTCCGCACCCATGAGTACGGCCTCAACCGGGATCTTGGGTTCATGTCACGCTGCACGTAACCCCACCAGCGAAAATAAGTTCTCTGTTATTAATACAACGGGTCATTCTCTGTCTTTCTCTTCCTTTCGGAAATTTCTCTCTCTCTCTCTGTCTTTTGTTCTGGCCGTTTGTATATTCGGTGGTCCTGTAGGTTACATCTATCTGTCCGAACACGTTGATTGCCTTGACAACGGGCAGTTGGAAAGATTATCTATAATCACCAGGTGTTGTTCTCTGACGATAAATGCAGTAACCTTCCATGGAATCCCATACTCACCTGACGAAGGAGAAAGCCTCCGAAAGCTTGTGAATTTCAAATAAAACTGTTGGACTATAACCTGGTGTTGCAAGATTCCTGACATTTGTCAACCCCAGTCCATCACCGTCATCTCCACATCATAAATTATTGTCGTCAGCACACTTGGAAATAAAGCTCTCAACAGAAGAACATAAGAAATAGCAGCAGAATAGGCCATATGGCCTATCGAGCCTGCTCCGCCATTCAATAAGATCATGGCTGATCTTCGATCTCATCTCCACTTTCCCGCCCGATCCCCATATCCCTTGATTCCCCTCGAGTCCAAAAATCTATCGATCTCAGCTTTGAATATCACTCAACGACTGAGCATCCAGAGACCTCTGGGGTGTAGAGAATTCCAAAGATTCACAATCCTTTGAGTGAAGAAATGTTTCCTCATGTCGGTCCGAAATGGCCGACCCCTTATCTTGAGACTATGAGCTCTAGTTCTTGAATCTCCAGCCAGGGGAATCAGACTCTCAGCATCGACCCTGTCAAGCCGGCTAAGAATTTTATACATTTCAATGCGATCACCTCTCATTCTTCTAAACTCCACCGAAAATTGGCCAATTTTACACAGTATTTCCTCATACTACAATTGCAGCAAGACCTTCTTACTCTCATATTCCAACACCCTTACAATAAAGGCTAACATATCATTTCCCTTCCTCACTCTCATTCGACCCTTGGTAAATCAGTATTTCCAGCATGTTATTCCTCTTTTGCTTCTTTCGGGAAAAGAAATGAAGGTTGAAAATATTTTACTATAATTACACCCGATTATGTTTTGGAAACAAGATCCAACTGAACTGCATCAAATTCGATTGTGAACTTAACCGTTTCTGATGGAAATAAACGAATAAGAACACTTAATTGCGATGGCCGGGAATCGAACCCGAGTCAACTGCTTGGAAGGCAGCTATGCTCACCACTATACCACCATCGCTGAAAATAATCAACAATACAATAGTTCCCAAACATCAGATCCTGACCAGACACTGCAGGCTGTTGGATTTTGTTCTTCATTTGAACTGGTTTCTGACGGATCCTTTCTCGCTCTGTTGCAGTTCCTGTTTCCGCCCAGTCGATTTCACCAACCCACAATCAATGGAAATTCCACACCAGCCAGTAATTCTTCACCTGATATCGGACTGAAGAGACAGTCGATACCTGCAATACTTGACCAGCTGGAAATACATTTTACCACAGCTCACATCAGCCGTTGAGTAAAGTTAAATAATTCCATTAAATCATTACAGAGACCTGACCACCAACTGGGCAGGAATGGCAGCTTAATATTCAAGTCTATAAGTTCTTCAGAAAGGACAGGGAAATAGGGAAAGGAGGAGGAGCAGCAATATTACTAAAGGTCAATATTACAGCAGTTCAAAGATAGAATATCAGTGAGGGTGAGCGGGCAGTGTAAACACTCTGAGAGAGACCCATCACAAGTGCCCCCACTGTACTCCCCCAGAAGGTATAAGAAGGGCGAGTGCGGGAGGATTTCTTCATTCTTTGTGAAAGTGTTTGTGAGATTGTGGAAATGTCTGGAAGAGGAAAAACCGGCGGTAAAGCTCGGTCCAAGGCCAAGTCTCGCTCATCCTGGGGCGGGCTGCAGTTCCCTTTTACCCGCGTTCACAGGCTCCTGCGAAAGGTGAACTATGCTGAACGTGTGGGTGCCGGAGCCCCGGTCTATCTGGCCGCTGTGCATCGAGTATCTGACGGCTGAAATCCTCGAGCTGCCCGGCAACGCGGCCCGGGACAAACAAGAAGACCCGCATCATCCCCAGACACCTGCAGCTGGCCATCCGCAACGGCGAGGAGCTCAACAAGCTGCTGGGACGGGTGACCATCGCTCAGGGTGTTGTCTGATATCCAGGCCGTGCTGATGAGGAAGAAAACCAGTATTGTGAGCTCCAAGAGCAAGTAAACCGGCCAAGGCTTAATCTGATAACCCAAAGGACAGGACCAACCTGATTGAAATCTTTGAAGAAGGAACAGAAAGTGCAGACAAGTTTAATGCAGTAGATGTGAAATATTTGGATTTTCTGAAGGCCTTCTATAATGTACCACATTGTAGACTCATGGCTAAGTTCAGAGCACGTGGAGTGAGGGTCAGGTGGCAGAATGGATAGTAAGTTGGCTTCAAAACTGAAAGCCGAGAATAGAGGTTAAGGGTCGCTACTCAGACTGGCAAAAGGTGGGAAGTGGAGTTCCAGTTGCTGGGACCACTGTTCTTCACAATTTACATTAACGATTTGGATTCGGGAATCGGAAGTACAATTCCAAAATTTGTGGACGACACCAAATTGGGGGATTTAGTTAATACAAAGGAAGAATGCATCAAAATGCAAGAGGGCATTAATAAACTTGCAGAATGAAGAATCAGGAGGTCACACACTGCTTGGATAATAAGAGTCCAAACGGGATAGAGGAGCAAAGGGATCTAGTGGTACAGACACACAAAATACTAAAAGTAGCGACCCAGGTTAATCAGGTCATAAAAAGACAAATCAAACACTCGGATTCATTTCTAGAGGGATAGAGTTGAAAAGCAAAAAAGTTATGTTAAACTTGTATAGAACCTTGTTGAGACCAGACTTGGAATACTGCGAACAGGTCTCGTCTCCATATTATAGACATAGGGACATTGGAGAAGGTGCAAACAAGATTCACAAGGATGATACCAGAAATGAGAGGATATTCTTATCAGTAAAGACTGAACAGACTGAGTCTCGTTTCAGTAGAAAAGAGAAGGCTGAGGGTTGATCTGATCGAGGTTTTTAAGAAAATGATAGGGTTTGTTAGGATAGATGTAGAGAAAATGTTTCCACTTGTGGGGAGTCCAAAACTTCAGGTAATAAATATAAAATATTCACTAATAAATCAAATAGGAAATTCTGGAGAAATTGCTTTACCCAGAGAGTGTTTAGAATGTGGAACTTGCAACTACGAGGTTGTATCTGAGGCAAATAACAGAGGGACATTTAAGGGGAAGATAGATCAGCACATGAGGGAGAAAGGAATAGAAGGATATGCCGATAGTGTTAGATGAAGTAAGGAAGGAAGAGGCTCATGAGCAGCATAAACGCCGGCATAGACTAGTTGGGCCGAATGGCCTGTTTCTGTGCTGTAGTTTCAATGTAACTCGATGTAAAGGCTCTTTTCAGAGCCTGTATCTGTGAAAGGGCTGGTTACTGTTTGAAAGGAAACGCTGATATCATGCTCCCAGTGTGGCTTTGAGCTGCTTTTGTCTCGTTGTGGACGAGATGAGGTGTTAATGGGACTGGAGTCAGGGCAGTGACCACAGTCCGGTACTTTAAACGGTGACTTCTCGACCCCAGCCCAGACATCACCAGATTTTTGTATTTATTTAAACTGCTTCTCATGCGGGGTTCATAAAGAATCACCAGAACTGCTCGACTAACCTTTCTACATCTGTGGGATTCAGCGCTTCGCTCCATTTCTGTTCTATTTTGTTGGATTATTTACATAAAGCATCAAACTCACTGGGGAATCACTGAAATGTAACTCTGTACAGAAACAAATAACAGTGAACTGCCTGGTGCCCAGGAGATCAGGAACATTACTCGCCTTTCGTCCTGTTAACGAGTAAACCGTGTTTCGAGTCCACCGACCCGCTTTGGTTCCATATGGGGGATGAAACAGAGAAATCGGGAGGGGAGGAGACAGTCAGAGTGACAGAGCGGAGAGCGGCCTCTGATCTTCCAGCTCCACCTCCAGTTCTCTCCATCCCACAGTTTCAAACCGTTTATCGATAATAGAACCGAACCTCAGCGCTCCGCACAAACCCTGACAGACCCGGGCTTCATATTCAAGGATTCCCAAAACCCGAAGCTTTCAAATAAGCCCCGTTACAATGAGAAATCGTTAATATTCCTGCCTAAATACAGTCCATTCAATAACAAGTCAACTCGGCTCCTCCATTTCAGTCTGTTTCCCTGTTCTATCTCCCCACACATCCCCTCCCAGACGGGTTCAGCGTTTCACAAACACCTTATTCCAGCTTATTTGGAGAATCTCATGTGTTGGGGTTTGAGTTATGACGCGGAGTTTCTCCGCCAGTGTTACCATCTCACAGAGACTCTCGCCCTGAATCTGTGAAAAGATTATGACCATGAACTGGGACTGGAGCAAAACACATCCCCAATTACAGTGAGGCCCGGCCCGGACATCTCATTCTCTCTATTTTATATCAGACAGTATCCCACTTTCATGTCCAGCAATAGAGAGAGAGATCGACAGTATCAGTCTTACACTTCCTATCTGTGTCCAATTCACGCTCAATAGCAGTATCCACCTTCATATACAGCAGCAGAGAGAGAGAGGGAGGCAGACACGGTGAGAGAGACAGAGAGAGCGGTGAGACACAGTGACAGACAGACGTTAACAGTATTAGTTCCAGACTGACCGGGAAAGTGCCGTTTTATCCAGAAAGATCGCGTTGGAGAGACAGAAGATGCAATCTCATCTCTCACTGATATTGTACAAGGGTCAGAAACACTATTAATCCCACACTCAGGGACAGTACAGAGAGGGACAGAAACAATGGGTCACATTTAACCCTCTAATGCCTGTTGTACTATCTGCAGTTTTACAGCTCAGGGCTGTTCGATATTACTCTCAGTGACCTACAGTTTCACTCCGGTTAAATTAATCTGCGACTGTTGCTGCCTGATATTAACCCTACACGGTCCCAACAAATACACCGACTCCCACTTTCCTCCCATGTTTCTCCAGGATTGGTTTGAGAAATCCTCTCTCAGTCACACATTTTCGGGGCCATTAATGAAGAGAATCCATTGGCTGATTTCACAGCCGCTCACTTTATCTCTGAAAGGCTATTCACCATCAAAAGACCCCGAGAGAAACAGCAGGGATGGAAACATCTAGTTTAATAGTTGGAGATTGTAAAGTCAGTCTGGATTCCAGCGTTAGGCACTGGTGGAATCCCATCTGTTTCCCATTCTGGTGCCTGTTCCTGCACTGCCTGTGGACCCCATTCCCTCTGACCTTTCCCCCAGACCCACTTCCTTTGCTCAGACTCGGAGAAATTCCAATTGGGGAAAGTTTCCATCGATTTTTGGATTGGGAATTGTGGGCGCCATTCCCTCAGTGAGCGGAAGAAGATGGTTTAAAACAGCCGGGAATGGAGAGATCACGGCCCCCGGGGGAAGGGAGCAAAGAGCAGCCTCGTTACAGCAGATCATCGCTTCGGGACCGTGTCCGCAGATGGGCTCAGAGATCGGCATTGAGTCCGGGGGAAGTTCAGGGGGAGTCCGGGGGCTGTTTGTAAGAGGCGGAGTGGATCAGGAACTGGTCCCGGAACATGGAGTGAGAGGGGGGAAGGGAGAGGTCATTCTCGGGCTGTGTGCGTACAGTGTGTGTCCAGGGAAAGGGAGAGTGAATGGGAAGAACCTGCTGTTAAAATCATTGCTGCTTTCTCTCCCCAAACCAGGAGTGAATGGTCCTGGTTTAGTTCCAGCCTCACCCTGTTTATTGTTATTGGACAGTGAAGAGTGGAAACAGAGCCGGACAGTAAGGATGTGGGGAGTTATACAAAGAGCATCTATTGCAGGCATCAGGTGAGAAGTGTGAAGGACACATTTTAAACAGCGACTGTTTGGTTTTGGTTGAACGGTTAGTCCCATGGGAGAGGGGATTAGAAACCTGACCTGTTTCCCATCGTGTAGTCCCATTCATGGATCAGTGCAGGGGTTGGGCCGTGTCTGGATGTCATTAAATTGTTGTAAAACAGCCCAACACACCTGGTATGCAGAAGCTGAGTGCTGCAGTACTGCAGTGGAGTCAGACACTGACACTGTTTGTGTCACTGGATTTCATTTGTGGATATTCAAAATGATCATTAACAGAGATATTAAACTGATCACTTCTGTATTTTCTACCTCACATGTTTCTGAGTAACAAGAGGTAATTTTCTTTCTCCAGGCAAACCCTTGAACGATCCAGAATAAATGTGATGCTTCCTCCACCCGAGGCAGAAGGAACATTACAGCCAGTTCCTTCTCACACACAGTAAGTATAATATCACTCACAGAGCACAGAGACACAGACAGGTCATCAGTTCCACAGTCTCAGACAGCAGAAGTCGTCAGTCCCACACTCATCACAATTTCCAGAGACACATTTTCAATCCAACAGTCAAGCAGAGCGGGTGAGGCAGACACTGTTCCATTTCCCCCTAACTCAGTCCCGCTGACAGGTCGATACAAAAATCCCAGTCCAAAATCACACTCTCAGAGTGAAAGACACTGTGTCAATCTCACAATAGAGCAAAATGAGCTACGAATTAAATACTAGATAGAAATCACACATGGTACCCGATTCAAAGGTACAGAATGAATCCCAATAATGTACCCTGAGATTCAAATTGAATACTAGCCCAGAACTCTCACACACATGACTTAAATACATGCAATATCCATTCGAAAAGTGTATCATATGATACAAATTGCATACAAGTCCAAAACTCAGGTAGAGTATCAGAGTGAGAAATATTGAAAGATAGTAAACCTGAGAAACAAATTAGATACCTGTTCAGAATGCACTCGTAGAATGAGATTTAAAGATAGAATATCAATTCTATTAGTACAGACTGAGATACACATTACATACCAGTCCAAAAATCTCGTACAATATTGGACTGAAAGATACGGTATCAATTCCATTTCTACAGACTGATCTACACATTACATACCAATTCAAAAATGTCACCTTATTAGTTTGAAAGATACATTATCATCCACAACAGTACTCACAGAGATACAGATTTAATAGTACTCCAAAAAGCACACAAATTATGTGATTAAAACCTCCAGCATCAAATCCTAAAGTACGTCCATATTTACCAATTAAACAAGGAGTAAAACTATTTAAACATTGAGATATTAAAGCTACAATATTGAACGTCATAATGTAATCTGAGAGAATAATTACGTACAGATACAGAATGAATCTCACATTCAGAGATTGTACCAGAGACACACAGACACAGAATGAATCCAACTCTCACAGATGCAGAAGGAATCCCAAACTCACATACAGTCCAAGAGACTGACAGACACACAGTTAATCCCACACTCACACACAGTGCCAGAGACTGACAGGTACAGTATGAATCCCACACTAACATGCAGTATTAGTAACTGCATATATAGGAAGAATTCAACTCCCACATACAGTACTGGAGACTGTATATACAGAATGAGTCCCACACTCACATGGAGTACCAGAGACTGACAGATACCGAAAGAATCCTACACTAACACACAGTATGAGAGACTGCATATAAAGAATGAATCACAAACTCTCACACATACTGCTGAAAAGATACAGAATCAATTCCAAACTCACACAGTATCAGAGAGTGACAGGTACAGAACGAATCCCACACTCACAAACAGTACCAGAGACGGACAGATACAGAATGAATCCCACATTCACACACAGTACCAGAGACTGACAGATACAGAATGAATCCCACACTCACACACAGTACCAGCGACTGACAGATACAGAATGAATCCCACACTCACACACAGTACCATAGACTGACAGATACAGAATGAATCCCACACTCACACACAGTACCAGTGACTGACAGATACAGAATGAATCCCACACTCACACACAGTACCAGAGACTGACAGATACAGAATGAATCCCACACTCACACACAGTACCAGAGACTGACAGATACAGAATGAATCCCACACTCACACACAGTACCAGAGACTGACAGATACAGAATGAATCCCACACTCACACACAGTACCAGAGACTGACAGATACAGAATGAATCCCATACTCACACACAGTACCAGAGACTGACAGATACAGAATGAATCCCACACTCACACACAGTACCAGAGACTGACAGATACAGAATGAATCCCACACTCACACACAGTACCAGAGACTGACAGATACAGAATGAATCCCACACTCACACACAGTACCAGAGACTGACAAATACAGAATGAATCCCACACTTACACACTGCACCAGAGACTGACAGATACAGAATGAATCCCACACTCACAAACAGTACCAGAGACTGACAGATACAGAATGAATCCCACACTCACACACAGTACCAGAGACTGACAGAAACAGAATGAATCCCACACTCACACACAGTACCAGAGACTGACAGATACAGAATGAATCCCACACTCACACACAGTACCAGAGACTGACAGATACAGAATGAATCCCACACTCACACACAGTACCAGAGACTGACAGATACAGAATGAATCCCACACTCACACACAGTGCCAGAAACTGTCGCAGCATGAAATGGTCCTGATCAAAGTCACAAATGATACCCTATGTTACTACCACCATGATAAACTATCCCTCCTCATCCTTCTCAAATACAATATCTCACCGTGCTGTTATGCTGTTAGACTAGTTTCCTCTCTCTGCTCTTATTTAGAATATGTTGCTTTTCCATCTGACAACACTTGGTATCATCGTATTATGTTAGTCCACAAGAGGAGATCATTCGGCCCATCGTGCCTGTGCCGGGTCAAACACACGTTTTCGTTCAAAATTCGTTCAGAGATGGATTGAGTGCTTTTTATCAGAAAATTGCCTGAACCCCCACATTCTGCAGCTTTCCTCCTCGCCATCAACGACACGGCCTATTTTTGTGTCACGCGCAAATGTCTTTATCATGTCCCCAACGTTGAAGTCCAAATTGTTCATGTATACCACAAAAAGCAAAGGACCAACGACCGAGCCCTGCGGCACCCCACTGGAAACAGCCTTCCAGCCGCAAAAACACCCGTTGACCATTACCCTTTGCTTCCTGTCACTGAGCCAATTTTGGATCCAACAAGCCACATTCCCTTAGATCCCATGGGCCTTCACTTTTTTGACCAATCTGCCATGTGGGAACTTTTCAAAAGCCTTGCTAAAATCCATGTAGACGACATCAATTGCGCTCCCCTCATCGATCCTCCTCGTCACCTCCTCGAAAAATTCAATCAGGCCAGTCAGACGCGACCTGTCCTGAACGCTCAGAATACATTTTTTATATTCGTTCATGGGATGTGGGCGTCGCTGGCGAGTCCGGCAACTATTGCCCATCCATAATTGCCCTTGAGAAGGTGGTGGTGAGCCGTCTTCGATCAATTGAATCGTTATGAAAGAGAATCAATGCATTCGTTCTAACATCTGGCTAGCAACCAAAGCATATTTTCCGTAGTGCAGTGGTTATCACGTTCGCTTCACACGCGAAAAGTCCCCGGTTCAATCCTGGGCGGGAGCATTATGCTCTGCCACTGAAAATAGTTTTTCCTTATTTGATCTATCAAAACCTTTCATAATTTTGAACACCTCTATCAAATCTCCCCTTAACCTTCTCTGCTCTCAGGGGATAATCCCAGCTTCTCCATTCTCGCCACATAACTGAAGTCCCTCATCCCTGTTACCGTTCTGTTGGATCTCCTCTGCACCCTTTCCACGGCCTTGACATCTTTCCTGAAGTGCGGTGCCCAGAAGTGAACACAATACTCCAGCTGCAGCTTAACCTGTGTTTTATAAACGTTTAGCATTACTATGTTGCTTTTGTACTTTGTACTCTGTAATAAAGTCCATTTCACCAGGCTGTCGATGTCCTCCTGAAGTCTGATACTATCCACCACATGGTTTACTACATTCCCGAGTTTCGTGTCATCTGCAAACTTTTAAATTATACCCTGTATACCCAAGTCCAGGTCATTAATGTATGTATCAAAAATGAAAACTTTTTGCAGTGTGACTTGTGTGATTTATATAACATCTTCTCATAATTTAACAATCTGGTGAATCTGTGATGCACTCCCTCCAAGGCCAATTTTTCCTTTCAGATTAAAAGGGTATAAACTTAAAATAAGCGTCACTGTTCGCTCACTCAAAGTTATCTGTTGAGTGAAATAAAAGGAAGCACTTTTAAAGAATAAGGGAGGAGCCACTATCGCCACTTTTGACAAGCCTATTTTGTGGCACTTTATCAAACGCCTTTTGAAAGGCCAGATACACAATATCAACCACATTGCCCTCATCAGCTCTCTCTGTTAACTCATCACAAAACTCAATCACGATTTGCCTTTAACAAATCCACAGTGGCTTTCTATTATCAATCCACACTTGTCCAAATGACGATAAATTTTGTCCCAGATTATCATTTCTCAAAGCTTCCCACCACCTTGGTTAAACTGACTGGCCTGTAATTGCTGGGTTTATCCTTACACCCTATTCTGAACAAGGGTGTAACATCTGCAATTTTCCAGTTCTCTGACACCAAACCCTGTATCTAAGGAGGATTGAAAGATTATGGCCAGGACCTCGGCAATTTACACACTTACTTCCCTCAGCAACCTAGGATGCATCCCATTCGGACCAGGTGACTTTACGTACAGCCAGCCTTTCTCGTATCTCCTCTTTAGCAATTTTCACCCCATCCAGTATCTCAACTACCTCCCCTTTTACTGTGATTTAGGCAGCATTTTCTTCCTCGGTAAAGACAGATGCAAAATACTCATTTAGTACCTCAGCCATGCCCTATGTCTTCATGCATAGATATCCTTTTTGGTCCCTAATCGGTCTTACCCCTCCTCTTACTACCTGTTTGCTATTTATATACCTATAGAAGACGTTTAATGATTTGATGAAGGGATCGAGTGTAATGTATCCAAGTTTGCAGATGTTTCAAATCAAGGTGGGAAAGTAAGCTGTGAGGAGGACACAAAGAGTCTGCAAAGGGATATAGACCGGTTAAATGTGTGGGCAAGAAGGTGGCAGATGGAGTATAATGTGGGGAAATGTGAGATCATTCACTTTGGTGGGAAGAACAGAAAAACAGAATATTTTTGAAATGGTGAGAAACTATTAAATATTGATGTCCAGAGAAACTTGAGTGTCGTGGACACCTGAACTCCAGGTTGTGCTAACCTATTATAAGCATCCAAAACCTGATGACGGAGAAATGCTAAATAAGCACTAAGACATGAAACAATCCTTGGTGGTTTCTGAGAGTCAGCAAAGTGGGATGGTTTACGACCATGTGTTAAGATCAGTGGTGTTTACGTACAGAACAATGCAGCCGAATCGTATAAAGATAGGGCATGCTCCCTTCTCAAATGTTCGAGCTCTCAAAAGGGGACAGTCAGAAGTTCATTGCCACAGGCTGTCCGCAAAGGTCAGGTCTGATACACCTGGATTCGTGGACAGGTCAGGTTGTGTTAATTGCTTGTCATTAATGTAATCTGTCGACAGTTGTATAATAATAATAATACTGTTGAATATAATGTTGAAGACAACTGTAGTGCAACTCTGTTGTAAGTCAATCTATTAAACTTGCTATTTTCTAACCACTCGTGCTAAAATCAAGCGGAAGTCATTGTTGATGGATTAACAACCCATAGTTGTAAGAGTAACGGGAGAAATCCGTTACAAACATTCGCTTGATATATAAACATCACACCCATAGTTGATATTTTCACACGTTCTTTTTCGCAGTTCGAATCGAAGTCGAAACACCGAAAGTCTAAGTGTTTTTCAGAAGGTTCCCCTCCTGTTATGTATCTTGAGCAGTTTCCCACATCCTTTTCATGTGATGTGATAATTCTGGGTGCAGGATGAATGTAAATGGATTTGCTGCAGTCCGCTGACAGCAGGAGATGGAAGCGAGCGCCATGCTGCCGCTGACAGGTGAAGGCGACTTCTGATGCTTCCTGACATCTGGTGGGAGTGGGCGGGAATTTGAAAGCCAACCCATTCCACCGATATCGGAGCTATAAAGCGGTGCTTGGCAAACATTGAGAAAAACAAACACCCATTGCCGCACCCAGGCCTCGTGGCGCAACGGTAGCGCGTCTGACTCCAGATCAGAAGGTTGTGTGTTGAAATCACGTCGGGGTCACCGTTTTTTCCCTTAAAATTGGTTTGTATAATTCTGCAATCAATGTTTTCTTTGCGTCTTCACAAGTGAAAGAACCCTGCTCGAAAGTCTGCCTCTGTTTCCCCAGTGTCATGGAGTGAAGCAACTGATGCCCTCTATTTATTTAATGTAACAAACAGAAGACAATCACACGTCTTCCTTCAAAAACCACCCTGCAGGTGGACACAGAGTGAAATGAACACAGCGCAGAGATTCAGACAGTATCCGGAAACATCGGGAAATAGACAAGAGAAATAGATTGAGCGCTTTGTTATCAGAAAATTGTCTGAACCTCCACGGTCAATGAAAGGGCTTTTGTTGGTCGGTTCCCCATTGCACCTCAGAATTCAGGAGAACTTGGTAGATGTTTGGTTCGGTTCCCTTGTCCCCGACCAGCGGAAATGGTTTGTCGATCCCACCCGACTAACTCCTTTCAAAAGCCACTCTGTCCAAAGCCAATATATCCTTCCAGTTTAAAAGGGAATAAACTTGAAATGAGCGTCATTGTGGATCAGTTTTCTCTCACTCAAAGTTATCTGTTTAATGAAGTAAAAGATGCAGCTTTCAAAGAATAAGGGAGCAGCCACTTTCTCCCGTTTTGGCAGGAGAAGAAAATCGATCGGGATGTTTATGGAGACCAAATTCCAAAATAATGCTCCTCCCCTGAATCGAACCGGGAACCACCAAACCACGGAAAACGATGGCATTCTGTTCAACACAATGGGCAATTGAATGGTGTCCTCTCTCTGCTCGTACGTGGAATGTGTTGTTTCAAGTACAGCAAGAGATGCCGACAGTGGCTGCTCCCCCTTTTCTTTAAAAACTCTCAGGGTAGTGGGTTTGAGCCCCACGTTGGGCGAGTACCGTTTTAATCTTTTATGCTGCTTCCGCCGGTGAGCCCCAGCTCTGACACTTCCCCCGCCCGCCCTACGTCTCACCGCGCACGATGAGGCCGCGCCCGGGCTGAATCTCTCCGATTAGTTTTCCGCCCCTGTCGCAGCATGAAATGGTCCTTATCAAAGTTACAATTGATACCCTATGTGACGACCACCATGATAAACTATCCCTCCTCATCCTTCTCAAATACAATATCTCACCGTGCTGTTCTGCTGTTAGACGAGTTTCCTGTCTCTGCTCTTATTTGGAATGTGTTGCTTTTCCATCTGACAACAATTAGTATCATCGTATTATGTTAGTCCACAAGAGGAGATCATTCGGCCCATCGTGCCTGTGCCGGGTCAAACACACGTATTCGTTCAAAATTCGTTCAGAGATAGATTGATTGCTTTGTCATCAGAAAATTGCCTGAACCCCCCACAGTCTACAGCTTTCCTCCTCGCTATCATGTCCCCTACGTTTAAGTCAAAATCGTTAATGTATACCACAAAAAGCAAATGACCAAGTACCGAGCCCAACGGCACTCCACTGGAAACAGCTTTCCAGCCGCAAAAACATCATTACCCTTTGCTTCCTGCCACTGAGCCAATTTTGGATCCAACAAGCCACATTCCCTTGTATCCCATGGGCCTTTACTTATTTGACCAATCTACCATGTGGGAACTTTTCAAAAGCCTTGCGAAAATCCATGTGGACTACATCAATTGCACTACCCTCATCGATCCTTCTTGTCACCTCCTCGAAAAATTCAATCAGGTTAGTCAAACACTACCTCCCCTTAACAAATCCATGCTGACTGTCCTTGATTCGTCCGTGCCTCTCGAAGTGACAGTTTATCCTGTCCCTCAGAATTAATTCCAATAATTTGAAATGGAGTCTTTCTCCTGCTTGCTGCAACAATAGATAGGGAGGTTAAAAGCCTTTCGGCCCAGCTCGCTCAGTCGGTAGAGCATGAGATTCTTAATCTCAGAATCGTGGGTTCGAGCCCACGTTGGGCGAGTGCCATTTTAAACTTTTATGCTGCTTTCACTGGCCAACAGTGCAGAAATAATGCAGAATTAAACCTGAGCTTGGTGGTCAGGATGGCCGAGCGGTCTGAGGTGCTGCGTTCAGGTCGCAGTCTCTTCTGGAGGCGTGGGTTCGAATTCCACTTCTGACATTCCTTACTTTTACGAAGACGTGGAAATATTTTATTTGTGAATTGGGCTGCAGCTGATTTTTCTGCCAAGTTGATTTGCTCCTCCCACAAAAGTAACTGGCTTTGTCATGCATATGTGACTTGAGAAGTTTCCAACGGTGAAATGTTTGACATATTAATGACCTGGACAAAGAAATAGAACAGCAGTGGGAAACATTTAAAACGATGATCAATAGAGTCCAGGAGAAATACATCCCACTGAAAAGCAAGAACAAACGAGCCAGAAATGACACACCAGGGATGAATAAAGAAATAAGGGTAAAATTGAAACTAAAGAAAAAGGCACAGACGAGACAATAAAGGAGAGAGGGGAATTTGAAAAGGCTGGGAAAGAAGTCTAAAGAACTATTAGAAAGGCAAAAAGGAATATCATAAAAAGCAAAGTATTCTAGACACATCAACAGCCAAAGAAAGTTTAGGATTGGAATCGGGCCACTAAGGGATACACACGACAAACTCACAGGCAATGACAGGAAAATGGCAGAAATATTAAATAATCACTTTGCTTCAGTATTTACCAGGGAGACTAATATTGTGGGCATGACAGGAGAAGAAGAGATCAAAAAAATATGTAAAGACATTTAAGATGGAAAGGTGGGGAGATAATTGATAAACTACTCAAACTCAGAGAGGAAATTTCCTGTAAGGTGCTTGACCAGAGTTTCAAACCGCTCAGCCACGCTAATTTCCGTATTACTGTTCAGGAGCTCATTTCACAAGGACACGATTACTGCGCTCCATTTAGTGAGGCTCAGTGAAAGGCGGAAATTGATCTATTTATAGAATCATAGAATAAGACAGCGCAATTCGGATGCCATTCGGCCCAACGTGCCTGTGCCAGCTTTCTGAAAGAGCTGTCCAGTTAGTCCCACTCGCCTGCTGTTTCCCCATAACCCTGAAAATGTTTCCATCCAAGCGTTTATCCAATTCCCTTTTGAAAACTGTGAGTTAAGAAAAACAATATTGAAAGGGGTGCTGGGGCCTCTGCAGCGTCGATGTAGAGTGTGTGATGATTGAAGTTATCAAGATGGTTGCTTTACACATGGTATGTTGTGCAATCATCCTGAAATATCTTCAACATCCAATACAAATTGAATTGCAAACCTGACGGACAAACACTGGAAAACAAGTCACGAGTGAACGCAAATCATCTGGGACCCGTTTTCAGCCACACGGCACTTTAAATAAAGTGAAATAACTTTGCATTGAAAAGATGTGGAACTTGCATCTGTGCCTTTATCTGTTCCATTGCTTCAAGTTGCTGGCGTCTGATGATGTACACGCCTCTGCTCCCTCTATTGAACAAGAAAGAAGGTGTTTGACGTTGACGGGACCTGTTGGTTATGAGCTCATCCTTTACATTGAGTGGGTTCGCGTCTTTTAAATGGCGTCAACTTTAGCCCAGCGGTGAACTTCGCAGCAAACAAGTTCATCACCGTCTCACCGCGGGCACTGACTGATATGTTTATTGTTATTTCTTTCAGACCTAAATAAATATTAACCGTGATTTCAAATTTCCACTAAGTGATTTTTAGGTAGTCGCCTTTAAATGTTTCAAATGCGACTACTAATTTATAATAGCCCGGCCATTTCACCAGCCGTATTGAAAACATATCATGTCTCTGCTTTTTGCGTCTTTTTTCGAAAGGCAAAAAATATATTTCCCGTGATCTCTGAAGGATGGACAAGGACATTTCAGAAAGCTGAAGCAAGTTCACCGAGCTTAAATCGTCTGACCACGTTAAAGGCGATATATATATATATATATATATATATGTATATATGCAAGTAATTGCTGTCTGTTTCTGTGGTTGTCTTTTTTCTGTGTGTGTCCATCTGCAGGTCGATTTTGAATCAATACTAGTTTTCTTGTCAGTTTGTTGCATGAAATAAATGAGGGTATCAGGCGTTCCCCTCCCTGCCACTGGGTAGGCACTGAGTCGAGGTTCAGACCAAACATCTGTTTTTTTGTGAAAAGGCAATTAAAACCTTAATTCGGGAATTATCCAGTCTCATATGAGCGGTGAAAGAAACAGTGACCCCGATGTGATGTGAACACGCAGCCTTTTGATCTGGAGTCAGACTTTTGCGCCACGCACTCTGATAACAGGATACTGGATGTTATTATATATATGAATGTTTCTCAAACACCATTTCATTTATTGGTTGAATAGATAGGGCTGATCAAATCTCCACCAGGTTCCACGGGGTGTGAGACCAATATCACGCTGGCTTTCACCGCCTGCTCCCAGCGGACTGCAATAACAGGGTTGGGAGATATGGACTTTGTTCACACTTAATCAGCAGTGTGAATCGTAAAATATTTACTCATTTTTTATGGGAACAAGGTTTCAAAATGTTTCTGCCTGGTTTCAAGCCAGTGACTTTTCGCGTGTGAGGCGAACGTGATAACCACTACACTACAGAAACCTGATGGCTCAGTCGCCGTGTTAGGGACATAAACCCTCAGCCAAACTAATTTCCGTATTACTGTCCAGGAGCTCATTTCACAGGGATACATTTACTGCGCTGTATTTCGGAAGGCTGCAGAGAAGGATCGGTGGCGATGGTCAGGCAGGGAATCCCAGAGCATCGCGCCCACACAAACATTTCACTGTTTTTTTCATGTGCCTGATATCCGACCGCAGTGTAAATTATGGTGAATCAGGCATGCTCAGATGACATTGTTCACAGAGTGTTTTCTTGCAGCCAAATCACACATTAGAAAACTTGAAATGAGATTGAGAGATCGGAGCCATTTAAAGTGCTCCCAGTTACTACAAATCAGAAATTAAAACCTGGCACCGGCTTCAGGGCTATCAGAATGAGGCAATGAACCAGAAAGTGTGGAAAAAAGGTGGAATTTTCGTCCTTGGGTGGGTTTAAACCACCAACCTTTCAATCAACAGGCGAACGCGCTAACCGATTGCGCCACAGAGACCATCCGGTGTTTTGATTTGCAAGATACACTAAAGCAGCGTGTCACCTAGCCAAAGTTACATGTTGCAGCCACAGAAATGCAATTGACCACTATCAGTGTTCCTTCTCCAGAAATAAAGGATGGGACATTGTTTGTGGAAACATGGAAACGGTCTGGTCTCGCTCACAGCATCGATATCACCGCCAACCAGCTCTCCTGCAACCGGCGCGCCCACCGGTGCTTTGTCTGTTAGTTAGTTGCACTGTGGGAGAACCTTCGTCACACGGACTGCAGCGGTTGAAAAGGCGGTTCACCACCACCTTCTCAAGGGCAATTGGGGATGGGCAATAAATGCCGGCCTCGCCAGCGACGCCCACATCCCATGATCGAATAAAAAAAAGTATTCTGAGCGTCCTGACGCTGATGTCAGGTTTTGATCCCTGATCTGCAGTAACTGGGAGCGCTTTCAATGGCTCCGACCTCTTAATTTCACTCATAACATCAGAGTAACTGTTCCAGGGGGACATGCCGACTCAGATGCGTCTTGGCCGCCTGTCTGGTCAGTCCTTTACTCGCCTCCAATAGCGTTTCCCAAAGCGTATCTACAGATTCACAAAGCTGTTTGTCATTTCGGTTCCTTTCGATTTGTCCAGCTCCCGAATGGCAATAATTTGCAAACCTGTTTGCAACCCTCCGCCTTGCATCGTGTCCAGGGATGGGTTATGTGGAGAGACTGGAGAAGCCGGGATTGTTCTTGGAGCAAAAAAAGGTTATGGTGAGATTTAATAGAGGTGTTCAAAATTATGAGTGGATTTTGATAGAATCGATGGGGAGACGCTGTTTCCATTGGCAGGAGGGTCGATAACCAGAGGACACAACCTGCATTTATATCGCGCCTTTAATGTGGTAAAACGTCACAAGGTGCTTCACAGGAGCGTTATTAAAAAAAACGTGACACTAAGCCACACAAGGAGATATTGGGACAGGTGACCAAAAGCTGAGTCGAAGAGCTAGGTTTTAAGGTATGTGTTATAAAGGAGAGAGAGGCGGAGAGGTTTTGGGAGTGAATTCCGGAGCTTAGGGCCTAGGCAGCTGAAGGCACAGCCGCAAATGGTGGAGCGATTAAAATCGGGGATGCGCAAGAGGCCAGAATTGGAGGAGCACAGAGATTTTTTTTATTCGTTCATGGGATGTGGGCGTCGCTGGCAAGGCCAGCATTTATTGCCCTTGGGAAGGTGGTGGTGAGCCGCCTTCTTAAACCGATGCAGTCCGTGTGGTGAAGGTTCTCCCACAGTGCTGTTCGGTAGGGAGCTCCAAGGATTTTGACCCAGCGACGATGAAGGAACGGCGATATATTTCCAAGTCGGGATGGTGTGTGACTTGTCGGGGAACTGCAGGTGGTGTTGTTCCCATGTGCCTGCTGCCCTTTTCCTTCTAGTTGATCGAGGTCGCGGGTTTGGGAGGTACTGTCGAAGAAGCTTTGGCGAGTTGCTGCAGCTGCAGTGCATCCTGTAGATGTTACACACTGCAGCCACAGTGCGCCAGTGGTGAAGGGACTGAATGTTCAGGGTGGTGGATGGATTGCCAATCAATGGGGTTGTTTGACCTGGATGGTGTCGAGCTTCTTGAGTGTTGTTGGAGCTGCACTGAACCAGGCAAGTGGAGAGTATTCCTTCACACTCCTGACTTGTGCCTTGCAGATGGTAGAAAGGCTTTGTGGAGTGAGGAGGTGAGTCACTCGCCGCAGAATACCCAGCCTCTGATCTGCTGTTGTAGCCACATGATCTGGGATGGTTGTAGGGCTGGAGGAGGTTACAGAGATAGGGAGGGAGCGAGGGCCATGGTGGGATTTGAAAGCAAGAATGAGAACTTTAAAATCTAGGCGTTCGCGGACAGGGGGATTGACTGGAACGTCACACCGTCCCCTCCCGTGTTTACTTCCACAAACTTACATTGGGACAGGGCTTGGGCGGATTTTTCTGTGTCTCACCCGGGGCCGCTGACTTTCCTGCAGTCCTCCCCGATCACCAACTCACCCAGTTTGTAAATTTAAACCGGAACAAGTGCCTCGCAAAGGGCAAGAGATGAAGGCAAGGCTGGAACCTCTGACAAAAAAATCTCTTGCCCACCAGCGAGGTTTGTATACCTGAATCGCTAATTCTTCTTTTAAAGTTTGATATTCATTGGACGCCATGCGGCACCGACAGACTTGTCTCTTGCACTCACAGTGAAGCGGAGGGCCGTTTTCACTCTCACGCCAGCAATTGTGATATCAAGAAAAAGGTGGCGGAGAAATTCTCCATTTCAGCGAAAATGGAGCGCTGGGGTCCGCTCATGAGTGCAGCGTAAAAGTTGAAACTCGCTGCCACGATCCTGAGGTGAATGCCTCTCCCGACTGAGCTAGAAGGCAATTGAGTAACAAGTCGAGCAATGTATTCCGCTCAATCATTGATAATTCCATTCAAATCCTCTGCTTTTCAGCTGCATTTCCCCCCAAACATTGCAATTAATTTTGCTCAGTACTTGTTTCGCTTGTTTAATATTTTGTTCGCCGGCTTTGCCAGATTAACATTTCATTTCAATTATCAATGACAGGGAGCAATGAAGATCACTTGTAAAATTCCCTCGGGCCCATCAATGTGTCAGAATCAAGCACCCGGGCGTTCATGCACCAACCAACTGAACTAAGACGGTTCACTGACGTGTCCCAACACCTGCTGTGCCTTAACTTGCTCACCGCGACCAGTCATTTATTTTTGAATGACGCTTCCCTCCCTGACACGGCAGAACTAGTGACCAAAGTTCCGTTTATTGTTAAAAAGCATTAATCCCGATGTTATCCAGGCTCGCATGAATGGCAAGATACACAATGACTTCGACGTGATATCAACACGCAGCCTTCTGATGAGGAATCAGACGCGCTCCCGTTGCGCCAGGAGGTCAACTGATGGCATAGATTATATATGTATATATACTTATTATATACTTAAATATCTATGTTTGATGCAGTGTTCCCTAGTGGTTGGGAATAGTTCATTGCACAAAAATAATTCAAGTCTGTGAGACACTTAATGTTTTTATAATCACCATTAATACGTTCTGTTACACACTGAAGGAAATGCGAACTTGTTTGCCAAGTGACAATTAAAACGTTAATAAATCTTTGTGCTTTGCATGTCATGAACTTTTCTCCCTTCCCATTTTACATACTGTATTTTAGGAGTCTGCTTAAAAATGTTTAATGCTTATTATACCAGGAATCTGGTGCAGCCGCTGTTAAATTTAAAAAAGTTTTGTCGCCTGTTTCACGCTTGAAGAAACTCGACCCTGGAGGTTTATGGGGAGCAAGTCCCAACAAAATGCTTCCCTCCGAGGTCAAATCGGGGACTTTCTGCGTGTAACTGGTGAACATGATAACCGCTGCACTACGGAAACGACAAACTTTTCTGTTTCAGGTCTGAAGGAAGTGTCTCGGGAAAACATGAACTGCTGACTCTCTTTGCACTGACTCTTTCCACGAACATTTCATTGATCGAAACTACGCAAGTCACAGGGGAAAAGTGTCAAAGTCATTAAACTCCCGAATTAGCCCCAAAATCGATCAATCTCAGTTTTGAAATTTTCAATTGACCCCCAGCCTCAACAGCTTTTTCGGGGTGAGAGAGTTCCAGATTTCCACTCCCCTTTGTGTGAGGAAGTGCTTCCTGACATTAACCCTGAACTGCCGAGCTCGAATTTTAAGGTTCCGCCCCCTTGTTCTGGACTCCCCCCACCAGAGGAAATGGTCTCTATCTGCCCTGTAAAATCTTTTAATCATCTTAAACACCTCAATTAGATCACCCCTTAATATTCTATACTCAAGGGAATGCAAGTCTAGTCTGTGCAACCTGTCCTCAAAACTGCGTATCAAGGATAGCCACCAAAAATGATTTTACGATGGTTGGCTCTTGTGTGGATTGGTTCTTGTCAGTGGGCTCGTTGGTTTCGGGCGAGGTTTTCGCTTTGGGGTTATTGATCCGACTATTTTGGGAGGACCCGGGTTCAAATCCCAGACGAGCCCTTATTTTACTTTTGATCTTGAACTTCCAAAGACAGAAAAGTACCCAAATCACACCATATGAGTGAGACAATTCCTATGTTTCATACTATTACCTAACACAACTGCCCAACTTGGTTCTGATGAAAGGTCATTGACCTGAAACATTAACTCGGTTTCTAGATCCACAGATGCTGCCTGACCTGCTGAGGGTTTCCAGCATTTTCGATGTTATCAGAGTATCACTTCCCTCATCACCTAACTACACTCCTCCACTAGATGTCGCCTTTTGGCACAAACAGTCTCCTTCCGCAAGCCAGGTGTTCTGCTTTAGGCATTAATTATAACTATAACTGTTGAACTTGTTAGTTAAAACATATGGCCTTGCCCATTGACCAGAAAGCAGAATGGTGTTGATCTCTCACCAGTACAGCCCTTTCCCGCTGCATCAGCTTGGAATGATACGTAGCAATCAGACAGATGTCACACCTCTCCTGCTTCCCTGTGAAGCTGGTAAGACGAATAGCACACAATGCTGTCTGACACACATACTCACCAGCTGTGAATGATTTAAAGGCCTTGTTATGATTGTCAGTGAATTATTTATATCAAAAGGATAATTAAACTTACGAGTATTATGGTATCAGCTGCAACCCAAGAGTTTCTGGACTTCAGAATCTACTCGTCTCTATATTAAACATATGCATGCAGAGAAAATGAAGCAAATCTGTCTTATGATTGTAGTGTCATTCTCCCAACAGAGATTTATAATTCTTTACTTTAGATGCAAAAGCTAAAGGTTTGTATTACTTCAATAAAAACACTAACTCTTCCCTTACAATACAGATATCCCAAACTAATATAACACCTCAAACTGATAGAGTTTCTCAAACTAAAACAGTACCTCAAACTGATAGAGTACCTCAAACGTATAGAGAATCTGAAACTAATATAATACCTCAAGCTGATACATCATCTCATACTAATAAAGTACCTCAAACAAATACCACACCTTAAACTAATACAGTACCTCAAACCGATACAGAACCTGAAACTAATATAATACCTCAAACTAATACAGCATCTCAATCTAATACAGTAGCTCAAACCAATACAGTACCTCAAACGATAAAGTATCTGAAACTAATATAATACCTCAAACTAATAAATACCTCAAACTAATACACTACCTCAAACCGATACAGAACATGAAACGAATATGATTCCTCAAACTAATAAAGCATCTCTATCTAATACAATATCTCAAACTAATAAAGTACCTCAAACTAATACAGTACCTCAAACGAATACAACACCTTAATCTAACACAGCACCTCAAACTGACACAGATTGTGAAAATAATATAACACCACAAACTACGACAACAACTCAAATTAATACAGCACCTCACACTAATACAACAACGCACACTAATAGAACACCTCACACTGATACAGCACCTCAAACTGATACAGCACCTCAAATTAATATTGTACCTCAAATTAATACAGTACCTCAACAAATATAGCACCTCAAACTAATACAGTACATCAAGCTAATAGCGTATCTCGAATTAATACAGTACCTCAAACAAATACAGCACCTCAAACTAATACAGTACCTCAAAATAATACTGTACCTCGAATTAATAAAGTACCTCAAACTAATAGTGTTCCTTTAACAAATACAGCACCTCAAACTAATAGTGTTCCTCAAACTGATCCAGCACCTCAAACTAATAGTGTTCCTCAAACAAATACAGCACCTCAAACTAATACAGTAACCCAAAACTAATCATTGACTGAAATGTCAAAGTCCGAACAGGACAAGCAGGTTGACCTTGACAGGCGGCGGACCTGTTAAGAGGATATTATCTGCAGGAGGAAGTCCCGTTCAGGAACTGCAGTTGTATTCAATTAATTTCGAGTCTTTTCTCAACATTAGAGCAGAGAAACACGTGGTACGTAATATCACCGCAGGGCCTTCAATGGTCGGCCTAATTCAGTACAACATCCCCAGCACATTGAGTCTGAAGCTGATCACTCGATGCCTTTCAAGTAACCTTTGCTGATTTGTTGCAGTTCAGTTTGGGTTTAAATAGAGTTGTTTCCTTACCAGCATAGCTTTATTGGGGCGAGGGGTAATGAGTTTGTACCGGGCAATTTATAGCTGCCCATTGCTAATTGATCTTCAATTGACTCAATACATTTCAATTAAACTATCACAAAAAGACGGACTATTCCTGCACCCACTCCACGCCCCGCCCCCAATGTTCCAACTTACTCCACTTCTCCATCGCTCCTTCTGCTAATCTCTAACTCTGTCTCTAATTATAAATCTGTCCAGCGTGCTCTCTTTCTACTAATTTTATGTTTCTTTATCTCTTTCAACTCTATCTATTGTTATTTTCACCTTATTAAAAATCAATATACATCTCCTTCGACCGATTCGTATGTATCGTTGCCTCTCCACTGCTTTAAATGTATCCATTTATCTATCTATCTATCTATCTATCTATCTATCTATCTATCTATCTATCTATCTATCTATCTATCTATCTATCTATCTATTCATCTATCTCACTATCCATATATCTCTCTATCTATATTTCTCTCTTTCCATCTGTCTATCTATCCATCTATCTGTCCATCCATCTATCCATCTACATATCTCTCTATCCATCTATCTATATATCTATCTACCGATCGATCTATCTCTATCTATCCATCTATCTATCTATGTAGCTATCTATCTATCTACCTTTATCTTCCTATTTCTCGATATCTGTTTCTCCCTCCACCTGTTTATTCCTCTGTTGTTGTTTCTATATCGCTTTCTGTCTCTCCTTCGTTACTCAAGTTTCTCAAATAACTTTCTAATCTTTATCAAAAAATGCAATATTAAAGCATGAGCATGAGGTAAATTAGCAAATTACAAGGTGGAGTGGACTCAGTATGTTGGTCTGTGAAGACTTCACCGAGCCCTCTTCCTACTTCAGGCTGCTGATCACAGGAGTCTCCCTGAGCAGCTTCTGGAAGAAGAAGCGCGAGCACTTCTCGTCCTGCTCCACGGAGCGGACTCTGGAGCGAAAGATAATCTTTGAGGCCCCTTTAACTGGATGGATCACACCGTGAGATCACAAGTTGAGGCCCCTTTAACTGGACGGTTCACAGCATGAGATCACAGGATGAGGCCCCCTGAACTGGACGGTTCACACCGTGAGATCACAGCATGAGGCCCCTTTAACTGGACGGTTCATACCGTGAGATACGGTCTGTATTGTACTGTATTGCTTCGAAATTGTGAAATTTAGTTTTAACTCTCTGTATTCTTAAATTTTATGCAGTAATTTATGTTTTGTAATGAAAAAAATTTGCAGAAACTTTCGAAGCAAAGGGGAATCGAACCTACACACGTTATCCATTGCTCCATTGGCCCAGTTTTCAAAAAGCATACAGTAACTCACTCTCCCACAGCGCTGGAGAATGAGCAGTTATCGAGTCAGTCTGGGTCATGCCCACGCGATTCAACGTGTCCGGGCGTGTCAAAAGGTGCACGGTGAACAATCACCAAAGAGAGAGACATAAGCTGCTTCCTTTCGATCGCTCAGCTTGTCGAGCGGAGAACTATAGTACAATTAACAGATCAAAGGTTGCTGGTTCGAACTAATAAACGTGCTTTTGGAGTAAGTAGCTCCAGGCCATTCTCTTAACTTTACAGGCAGCCTACGGCTTAACATGTTGGCGCTGAGGCACAGGAGACCACGTTTCCTTTGTAAAACCTGAAAGCTTTCTGTTTCTGTCAGAACACGGCTGTTTTGTTCGAGCATTTGCCTCTGCTCACCAGCAGGGAGTGCCTTTGAGCAACAACACTTCAAACCGCTTTCAGGCAAAAATGTCTTCGATCAGTCAGTCAGTCAGTGCTCTCACTGCTCCCTCAAGCTCGGGGCCGCTGTTCCTTTCCTGAGATCTCGTCTACCTTCCGCAGGCTCTGGCTCTTCTCAGCATCATTCACGATTACTGTGCCTTCCCGTTCTACTGTTGCTCACTTGCTCACGCTCGATACCACCGATTGGAGCAAAGTAATGATTGTCGTCAGGGAGGGGGCGATCCCAAGGCGAGACTTCTCTGCTGATCGTGGAGCTGCTTGGAGGCGAGTGCGAAACAACTACTGTGAAGGGCATTGAATAAAGGGGGCAGTAGCAACAAGGATACAGAATCGGCTAAGGGACAGGAAACAGAGTAGTGGTGAACGGTTGTTATTCGGACTGGAGGGAGGTGCACAGTGATGTTCCCCAGGGGTCGGTGCTGTGACCACTTCTTTCCTTGATATATATTAATGACTTGGACTTGGGTGCATAGTGCACAACTTCAAAATTTGCAGATGACACCAAACTTGTAAGGGTAATGAACACTCAGGAGGATAGTGATAGACTTGAATAGAATATATACGGACTGGTTGCATATGCGGACACATGGCAAATGACACTTAACGAAGAAAAATGCGAATTGATGCATTTCGGTAGGAAGAACGAGGAGAGGCAATATAAACAAGAGGCCACAACTCTAACAGTGATACAGGAACATAGAGATCTGGGGGTATATGTGCACATATCATTGAAAGTGGCAGGGCAGGTTGAGGAAGTGGTTAAAAAGCATACGGGATCCTGGGCTTTATAAATAGAGGCATAGAGTACAAAAGTATGGAAGTCATGATGAACCTTTATAAAACACTGGTTCAGCCACAACTGGAGTATTGTGTCCACTTCTGGGCGTCGCACTTTAGGAAGGATATGAAGGCGTTAAAGAGGGTGCAGAATAGGTATACTAGAATGATTCCAGGGATGAGAGACTTTAATTACGTGGATAGACTGGAGAAGCTGGAGATTTGATCGAGATTTTCAAAACCATGAAGGGTTTAGACAGAGTATATAGAGAGAAATCGTTCCCATTTGCAGAAGGGTGAAGGACCAGAGGACATAGATTTAAGGTGATTGGCAAAAGCACCAAAGATGGCATCAGGAAAAACGATGAGGCGGTGGAGTGGGACTAGCTGGATTGCTCTTACATAGAGCTGGTGTTGTCTCGATGGGCCAAATGGCCTCCTTCCATGCTGTAATCTTTCCACGAGTCAAGTCGAGTGCTCGCTGAGCATGTGAGAGATAGCAGGATCGATTGTTGCATTCTCCACTCACCTTTTGACTTGGGACAATTGTCCAAAAACAAAAGTGGCGTCAGTTTTCAGCGAGCCCATGGTCCATGTACTTCTTAAGCTTCACTGCGTGCTACGGTACAGAGAGGTCAAGGGGCAGCAAATCTTTTGGTGTGCTGCAGGAAGAAAAAAATATTGATTTTGGTCTTGAGCAAAGATGGAAAATAAAAGCTTAATGATGCCTTTTCTGAGGATTAAACTCAGGACCTTAAGATTATGAGACTGACGCGCTGCCTGCTGCGCTAAGAAGGCACTTGATGCATAAATCTCCAGGCAGCACTACCAAGTAGGACAGTTTGCAAGGTGTAAAATCATAAACTAATCGGCAGTTTGCAAAAACTCTCCATCCAGGTGGAAATCGAACCAACAATCTTCTGAATTCTGGCCAGACACTTTCCCCATTGCTCCACTGGCCAAAGGTGTGGAGAATAAGTCGGAGCTCACACTCTCACAGCGCTGCGGTATGAGCAGGTACCGAGTCAGTCTCCGTCATGCCCACGCGACTCCACGAGTCGGGGAGTGTCAAAAGGCGCACGGTGAACAATCACCAAAGAGAGAGACCTTTGCTGCTTCCCTTCGATAGCTCAGCTGGTCGTGTGGAAAACTTGTAGAGATTAAAACTTGAAAGCAAAATCACTCTTAAATCGTTGGTTTAATTCTGGCTCAAAATAACGAACGTGCTTTTGGATTAAGCGGAATTGAGCTCAAGGCCGCTCTCTTAACTTTACAGACTGTTTACTGCTTAAAATGTTGGCGCTTTTCCTTTCTCAAACGTTAAAGCTGTTTTACTCGAGCGTTTGCCTCTGCTCACCAGCAGGGAGTGCCTTTGAGCAACAACACGTCAAACCGGACATCACTTTCAGGCAAAAAAAGACTTCTGTCAGTCTTTCGGACAGGTCTCTCGCTGCTCAAAGGAGTGCCGTTGAGCAGCAATTTTTTTTTATTTTCAAAATATACTTTATTTCATAAAATTTAATGATACATAAAGTTCAGGGTTAAAGTTCGCAATTTCGATTCAAAACAATACAAATCATACCGCACACACTATGATCCCATTATTTCAATACAATGCACAGTACATGTCTTATAATACATTCCGTATAATAAAAGGTGGGATGGCTTTACACGGTGCTCGTTCCCCATAGAGCACTTGCGTCGGCCGCAACGCGCCTCAGTGTGTCCCGCAGCACGTTCTCCTGGACCTTGGAGTGTGCCAGTCGGCAACACTCGGTCGTGGACAGCTCCTTCAGCTGGAAGACCAGCAGGTTTCGGGCGGACCAAAGGGCCTCCTTCACCGAGTTGATGGTCTTCCAGCAGCAGCTGATATCTGTCTCGGTGTGCCCCCCGGAAAACAGTTCATGGAGCACAGCGTCCTGTGTCACCGAGGTGTTGGTGATCAGCCGGGACACACACCAATGCATCTCTCTCCAAACTTTCTGCGTAAAGGTCCAGTCCACCAGGAGACGGACGACGGTCTCATTCCCGTTGCAGCCTTGATGGCAGCTCGAGGTGGTGCTGAGTTACCGTACATGTTGGAAGGACTGCAGGGGGAGGGCCCTTCTCACCACCATCCAGCCCAAATCCTGTTGCCTGTTGGTCAGTTCTGGCGACGAGACGTTCTGCCAAATGGCATCGACCGTCTGGTCGGGGAACTGCCCGATCGGATCCACCCTCTACTTTTCCTGCAGGAACCCCAGAACGTTCGACTATCTGACGGCCTTGTGGTCGAAGTGGTTCCTCCTCAGTAACTTCTCCACCTGGGACAGGTTTTGGGGGACGGTCCATCTGGACGGGACGTCGTGTGTCTGCTCGGCCAGCATGACCAGGCCCAGTTTTCTCAATGTATTTGACAGGTAGGAACTCAGCACGTAGTGACACTTGGCGTTTGTGTACCGGGGCTCTCCACACATCCTGAGGCAGCCACACACAAAGGTGGCCATCAGGATCAGAGCAGCTTTGGGGACGCTCCTCCTCACTTTGTCTGGGGCCTTGTACATGGTGTCCCTGTGGACGCGTTCTACCTTGGACCTCCAGACAAAGTGGAAGAAAGCTCGGATGACTGTGGTGACGGAGCTGTGGGGAATGGGTCAGACCTGGGCCAAGTAGAGCAACACTGCGAGTACCTCACTCTTTATCACCAGGTTCCTGTTGGTTATGGAGAGCGATCGTCCCCCCAACATACCAGGCTTCAGCTTGGCCTTGGCGACTCGCTCCTCCCATTTCTCGGTGGAGGACTGGGGCCCTCCGAACCAGATCCCTAGCATCATCAGGTCGTCGGATCTGACGATGAAGGGGACAAAGGATCGGGCCTCCCACCTACCATAGAACATGGCCTCACCCTTCCTGCGGTTCACTCTGGACCCCGAGACCAGCATTTGAAGCATAGACAATAGGAGCACAGTAGGCCATTCAGCCCTTCAGGCCTGCTCCGCCATTCAAAATGATCATGGCTGATCGTCTAACTCAGTATCGTGTTCCCGCTTTTTCCCGATATCCCTTGATCCCTTTAGCATTAAGAAATATATCTATCTCCTTCTTGAGTACATCTAATCATTTGGCCTCCACTGCCTTCTGTGGTCGAGAATTCCACAGGTTCACCACCCTCTGAGTGAAGTAATTTCTTCTCATCTCGGTTCTAAATGGTATACCCCGTATCCTGAGACTGTTACCCCAGGTTCTGGACGCCCCACCCATAGGGAACATCCTCCCTGCATCGAGCCTGTCTAGTCCTGTTAGACTTTTATCTGTTTCGAAGAGATCACCTCTCATTCTTCTAAACTCTCGTGAATATAGGTCTAGTCGCCCAATCCCTCCTCATGCATCAGTCCTGCCATCCCAGGAATCAGTCCGGTAAACCTGCATTGCACTCCCTGCATGGCAAGGACATCCATCCTCAGATAAGGAGAACAAAACTGCACACAATACACCAGATGTGGTTTCACCAAGGTCCTGGAAAACTGCAGTAAGACATCCCTGCTCCTGTACTCAAATCCTCTTGCAATGAAGGCCAATGAAGGCTCGGAACGTTCGCAGATGCCGATCAGTCTTGGACCGACTGCTGATCGGAGCAAAAGACGGCGACGTCATCCGTGTACAGGGGGGCCTTAACCTGAGAGCCTCCGCTGCCTGGGATCGTCATCCCCCTGATACCTGTGCCCTTCCTAATGGACGGGGCAAATGGCTCGATACAACACATGAACAAGACCGTGGAGAGAGGACAGCCCTGCCTGACTTCAGATCTGTTCAGAAATCTCTCCGACTCCCGCCCATTGATTAGAACTGCGCTATGGAGGTCCACGTAGTAGCAATCGGATACAATCGCAGATTTCCTCCCCAAACCCCATTTTGGAGAGCGTGTCCATCATGTACCTGTGGGATATTTTGTCGAAGGCCTTCTCCTGGTCCAGGCTGGTGAGGCAGGTGTTCACCCCTCTCTCCTGCACGTTGGCGATTGTATCCCTGAGCAGCACAAGGCTATCAGAGATCTTCCTGCCGGGTACAGTTACAGGTCTGATCCGGGTGGATCACCCACTCCAGAGCAGACTCGAGCCTATTGGCGATGGGCTTCGACAGAATCTTATAGTCGGCATTTAGCAAGGAAATAGGTCGTCAATTTCTGTTTTCTTTCCTCTCCCCCTTCCGCTTGTAGATGAGGGTGATGATGCACTCCTCATGGACTCTGACATGCTGCCTGCCAGAAACATACCCCCGTACACATCCAGTAGGTCTGGGTTCATCCAGTCTCATAGAGTCGAGTACAACTCAACCGGTAAACCATCGCTCCCGAGAGTTCCACTCTTCTCGAAGGACCGGACGACCTTTGTCAGCTTGCCAAGGTCAGTGGCCGATCCAGGCTCTCCCGCTCGCTGTCCTCAAAGACCTCCGATATAGAGGAAATGAAGGACTGGAGGCCGTACTTTCTCTGGGATTTGTGTCATACAGCCCGGCATAAAAGGACTTGCTGATCCTCAGTATGTCGGTCTGTGAAGACGGCACCGCGCCCTCTTCCTCCTTCAGGCTGCTGATCACCAGAGGTCTCTCTGTGCAGCTTCTGGATGAATAAGCGCGAGCACTTCTCGCCCTGCTCCACGGAGCGGACTCTGGACCGAAAGGTGATCTTCGAGGCCTCGGAGGTGAAGAGCGAGACTTTCTGGCCCTTCAACCCTCTGGTTCCTCCCCGACATCGATCCCCATCGACTGCAGCTGGAGCAGATCCCGTATGCTCTTCTGGAGCTGGGACAATTTCCTCTGTCTCTCTCTCGTCCCTTTAACAGGACGGGTCAAACAGTGAGATCAGATGGTGAGGCTCCTTTAACTGGACAGATCAAACCGTGAGATCAGAGGGTGAGGCCCCTTTAACTGGACAGGTCAAACCGTGAGATCAAAGGGTGAGGCCTCTTTAACTGGACGGGTCACACCGTGAGATGACAGGATGAGGCCCTTTAACTGGACGGGTCACACTGTGAGATCTCAGGCTGAGGCTGCTTTAAATCGATGGGTCACACCGTGAGACCTCAGGGTGAGGCCCCTTTAACTGGATGCGTCACACTGTGAGCTTGCACCGGGCACCGGTGGCCAATCCAAACTCTCTCCTTCTGTGCTGTAATTGAGCAGCAATAGATGGGGAATGGGCTGGAATGGTCAGCAGGAAACTGTCATCATTTGGTCGAGCGGGTTAATCGATTGGATTCCACTGTATGAACATTTGAACAGATCCTGTAACAGTGACGGCACAGCAGGGTCGAGTGATCCATTTGTTGTTACTGCCAGACCTCCTGCGACTTTATCCACATGCAGGTCGAGGCCTGGAGTGCGGTTACTGATATTTACTGGGCCACCAAGTGGAAAATTAGGGCTGGAAGTTCTCCCTGGGCAGTAATCCCACTGGAGCTGCATTGACCGAGCTTGAGACCTGCCCCACCGCTCCTGACACTGGCCCAGGTGGTAACTCACAGATGGGAATTAGATATATTTCCCTTTGCGTAAAGGAGATATTTCCAGGCCTCTGGGGAGAGAGCAGGGGAGTGGGACTAATTGGAAAGCTCGTTCAAAGAGCTGGCACAGGCACGATGGGTCGAATGGCCTCCTTCTGTGCTGAAGGGTTCTATGATTCGAGGTGGGATTTCATCGCTCTGATAATATAAATGTGTGAGGTGCCGAGAGTGTTGGAAAAATGAAGGCTTGAGATGGCAGAACAACAGATCAGGGTCTCAGCAGCAGTGGGACCAGGATTGTACTTTTTAAGTGATGCAGGAAAACAGCAGTGGGAACGGAAATCACAACATCACAAGAGACTTCGAGGTCCATGTATAAAGATCATTAAAATGTCATGGACAGGTACAGAAAATAATCAAAATAAGGCGAATGGAATACTGGCCTTTATATCTCGAGAACTAGGATACTGGGGGGGTAGGAGTTATGCTGCAACTATACAAAGCCCTGGTTAGACCACACCTGGAGTACTGTGTTCAGTTCTGGGTACCACACCTTAGGAAGGATATATTGGCCTTGGGAGTGCAGCGCAGATTTACTAGAATGATACCTGGATACTCAGGATTAAATTACGAGGAGAGATTCCACAAACTAGGCTTGCATTTCCTGGAATTTAGAAGATTAAGGGATGATTCGATCGCAGTTTTCAAGGTATTAAGGGGAACTGATCAGTTGAATAGAGAGAAACTATTTCCGCTGGTTCAGGAGTCTAGGACTCGGGGACACAGCCTGAAAGTTAAAGGCAGGACTTTAAGGAGTGAAGTTAGGAAACACTTCGACACGCAAAGGTTAGGAGAAGTTTTGAACTCTCTTCATCAACCGGCAGTTGATGCTAGCTCAATTATAATTTTAAATCTGATATTGAAAGATTTCTGCAAACCAACGGTAACAAGGGATATGGGAATAAGGCAGTTGTATGAAGTTAGGTCACAGATCAGCCATGATCTCATTGAAAGGCGGAACAGGCTCGAGGGGCTAAATGGCCTAATCCTGTTCCGATCTTCCTAATTACCTATGTGTCAGTTTTCTGTCTTTATAAACACTTCACTGTATTTCACTCCGTGTCCAATACTGTGAGGCCTCCCCTGGTTTATCAGCTTTCGGTGCTTATCAACACTTCACGGTATTTCACTCCGTCTCCAACACAGTGAGGCCTCCCCTGGTGTATCAGCTTTCAGTGTTTATAAACACTTCACTGTATTTCACTCCGTCTCCAACACAGTGAGGCCTCCCCTGGTGTATCAGCTTTCAGTGTTTATAAACACTTCACTGTAATTCACTCCCTGTCCAACACTGTGAGGCCTCTCCTGGTGTATCAGCTTTCAGTGTTTATAAACACTGCACTGTATTTCACTCCGTCTCCAACAATGTGAGGCCTCCCCTGGTGTATCAGCTTTCAGTGTCTATAAACACTTCACTGTATTTCACTCCGTCTCCAACAATGTGAGGCATCCCCTGGTGTATCAGCTTTCAGTGTTTATAAACACTTCACTGTATTTCACTCCGTCTCCAAAACTGTGAGGCCTCCCCTGGTATATCAGCTTTCAGTGTTTAGAAAGACTTCACTGTATTTCACTCCGTGTCCAACACTGTGAGGCCTCCCCTGGTGTATCAGCTTTCAGTGTTTATAAACACTTCACTGTATTTCACTCCGTCTCCAACACTGTGAGGCCTCCCCTGGTGTATCAGCTTTCTGTGTTTATAAACACTTCACTGTATTTCACTCCGTCTCCAACACTGTGAAGCCTCCCCTGGTGTTTCAGCTTTCTGTGTTTATAAACACTTCACTGTATTTCACTGCATTTCCAACACTGTGAAGCCTCCCCCGATGTTTCACTCTCACTGGGCGACAAACTGGGTCGTGTAACGCCCGTTGTCTAGGCGCTATGAGGCCTCCTTCTGTGCCCAGATGGCGTCCGGAATGCGCGCGCATAAATCTAGCTCGACATGCTCCGTCGGCCACCTTGGAGGTGATGCTCCCACTGACACTATGGGATAACATGTTGAATGTAGTCGCTTATTAATAGCAGGGAGAAACATTCCAGTGATACAAGTAGGGCCCATGGAGATTGATATTAATTACAGGCACTGAACAAACAGATTCAGTTATCAACTTTAAATCCAACAATGTTTCTATCACAACAAATATTTAACCAAATATTACACAGATGGAAAACCCAAAGCCCAGTACATTATTTTAATAAATATTTGGAAGAAGATAATCTATGAGACCCACAGTCTGACAGCACTGATGTGAAGGGAGAGCAGTTTTATTTACAGATTGCAGATTATTTCTGACTGAAATCCTTTCATTTCAGAGAATTTCTACCCACTTCACAAGGGATGGGTTTAAACTCAGAGATGGGAACTGAACCATCCTACTGGTCAGTTTGGAGACCATTCTGCGAATATTGGTACAATCTCAGGAGACCCCGTCAATATTGGCAAGTCGGTGGATCCTCTTGTAAATAATGGAGTTGTTGGAAAGATGGGCACGGATTTGGGAGACGACGAAACTTTCATGGACTTTGGGGAGGAAAGGAAGGTTGGAGATGGAGGAGATAGCTTGCAAGGACAGAGGGGTCAAGGGTGGGTTTTTTGAGGAGGGGGCAATGATGGCAGATTTGATGGAGAGGGGGACAGTACCTGAGGATAGAGAACCGTTAAGAATATCAGCTAGCATGAGGGCCAGGAAGGGAAGTTGGGTGGTCAGCAGTTTAGTGGGAATAAGTTCGAGGGTCCAGGAGGTGGATCTCGTTCAGTGTCCGTCCCCAGTCATTTCTGGGCTGCAATCCTCAACCTGCCCTTTAACTTTCCTCGTGTCAGAGACTCACAATTCATATTTTAACTGGGAAACTGCAGGAACAGAGTGAAACGGGTCTGCTCGTGTCCCTGGGTTCAGTCTACACTGCGGACAATCGGTAACATTTATAAATGAACCACCAGGAGTGAACATGGTTAATATAATTATATAAATCTGTAAATGAAGCCGTTCATTATTATTGGATCAGTCCTGTATGAGAACAGATTTCAACTTTATTCCTGAGAGATGTCTGATTGAGATAATGACCTGGACTTTGAGATGTTTGTGTTATATCCACCGCATTATTTACATCGGAGTCAAAGCTGCTGATTAATGTGTTTGTTAAACTGACTGTAACTAATAGCAATGATCAGGGATATAATCGTGTCAATGGAGACTTATCCCTTGTATAAATCAGGGCTTGTTGGAATGGATCAGCTCAGAGTGCCTGGCGGAGCCGTGATTTCCTGGTCAACAGAAGTCACTGCTTCTCACAGTAATGGAATATCCAGTAATCCATCAGATAATGCTCATTTATTATCCTGTTCTTGCAGCGGTTGGAGTTCCAGGTAAGCCGTTATCCCAGCTGTTAATGATGTAAATCAGTGTTAACTCTGCTGCTGTACTTGGTATATGATTTTTTTTCTCCTACCATGTTTAACACAGTCACCTGTTCTGTTCTATCAGTTGAATGATTGAATATGTTTAGTCTCTGCTCTTTCCGTCAGTAGGAGCTGCATTATATCCAGAGTGACCCTTTTATATCCAACCCTGGTATTGTTAGTGCATTATTCTCTGTATTGAATGTATTGTTGAATAATGATATCACTTCAACTTCCAAACTTTCGATATTGTAGGAGTTACATTATATCTGTTATGAATTTGTATATATAAAGCTGGCAATGTTACTGGATTATTCTCTGTATGGAATGTATTGGAATCGGGTGTCCGGGCGAAGAGTTGGTATCAGAATATCAGCAGCTGTTAACAGTTTCATTTTGTGGAACTAACCTGTCCTGAAATATGTTTTCATCAATGTGTTTTCAGTGATTGTATAATAAGACAGCTCAGTGTTACATTGTTACAAAGAGGTAGAGCAGTGTCCTCCCTCGCCAATAATATGCTTCAATTCAACTGGGATTTCAATGTATTCATTGGTGATCACTGTTATGAAATATTATTTCATTATGTGTGTATCTGACGCCGCTTCAGATGTCTGGTTACTGAACTGAGTTTGCTGCTGATTCTTTCACATCTCCTTCTCTGCTTCACTGTGGATGAATTCAATGACTGTCACTGGACTTCACTGTAAAATGAAATGTCTGTTGTTATGTTGTCTCAATTTGCACTGTATCTGATGGAATCAGGAGCGCTTCCATTTATCTGTAGATCGTAAGTGTGATTTTGGCGTATTGTTAATTGAACAATCCCGCCATCTATCACTTTACTTTATAATTACAGAAAAGGAATCTCAATTATTGTGAGATCTGCCTGGGAGAGGGATTTGATTCTGTTTATTCCATGATTTGTAGATGAAGTGAACCGTGTAGGTGAACAGGTGGAGAATCGGATGATCTGTAGAAATATTAAACTATTCCACAGAGGCTTCACTATTTTACAAACCGACACTGAGAATAGGATCGGTGGAACATGGAGCTGGTGAACAGATTGCAGGCACAGGATGACAGGATTTAATCGGATATGAAAATGGACTTGAGAAAGAGAGTAGAACGAGTGATGGAGAGGGCGACTGGGAGGGAAAGCGAGAGGGAGTGGTGTGAATAATTCATCAGAATGAACTGCTGAAACTTCCAGTACAATTAAACAGAGAAAATGTGATTTGAAGGTGTTATTATGATGTGGTCAGATTGGGTGAGTTTTTATTGTGGGACTCGCTCCTCATGTTTATATCCCTGTCAGGTCCTCAGTCTGTTTTTGTGAATGTTCCTTGTTTTCCAACTTAGCACTAAATATAATTGAAATTTACTTCAAGAATAGAATCAGCAATTTATTTATCGTGATGAATTGTGAGGATGCTGTGTTTTCAAAGCTCGGCTGAATTCAATAAACAACAAGGTTGATTTAATTAATTCTCAACACAGGTTCCCTGACACCAATAACCACAGAAATGAACAGTTGAATGTATTAGTTGGATTGTGTTAGTGGGACCTATAGATTAGATTTCCTCTCACACTCTGCTGCAGTCTCTCTCTGTGAATCACAGCCTCTCCTCTCACTGCATTGAATCCTGTGTCTCCTCATCCCTTACTTCAGTTCGTGCAAGTTCCCAAATTATCTGCTCCTGACTCGCCTTTAGCTCCTACATGTCTTTTTCCTTGTCTACCTCCCAATCTCACTCACTGGGCAGGTCCTCAACCGACTTTCCCGTTTAGTGCCAGCGCCTGTCAGCTCTCTTAACCCAGAGCAACAAGCCAGATGCACCTCCCTCTGTCCCCTCACCTTCCCGACACTTCCCTCTCTTTGCCGTTAGTCTGGAGCCCAAATCCGGCTTTAACCCCTCTGGATTCCCGGTGTTTAAAACCCCTTCTCCCTTCCCCACCGGCACTGTGCCCTCACTCAGCCCTTCCAGTGGATCAGGTGCTCACTTTATTCACTTTCTGTATCCATCTCCCAAATCATTATTGATCATTGTGTTTAAAAACATCTCTCTGCTCCGAAAGCGCTGCTCAGGTCAATGAATCACTTTCTACCATTCGATGCAGCAATAATGCTGGAAATTTCACCCCAGATCCTCTCAAACTGCTGCTTTGGCTTCAGGTCTGATCAGTAATTCCTCTTTTTCCTTTTCTTTCTCTTACAGTTAACTTGGTGGCGATTGTGATCCTGTCCCGAGGAAAGTGCGGTCTCTCCAAATGTATCAGTCGCTACCTGGTGGGAATGGCAGTGACCGATCTCATGGTCATTATCACTGATCCGATATTGAGACAGATTAATGCGCTGCATCTCCCATTGTCATTCCTGGACATTACTCCCGTGTGTAGTTTTATTATCTTTTTGAGTGAAGCAGCCACGGGGGTATCTGTCTGGTTCACAGTCGCTTTCACCTTTGATCGATTTGTGGCCATTTGTTGTGAGAAGCTGAAAACTAAATATTGCACCGAGAGAACGGCGGCTGTGGTTCTGGGAACAGTGAGTGTGATGGGCTGTTTGGTGAATATCCCCTGGAACATTTTATATGATCCGTACTATATAATTGATAATGTTCCCTGGTTATGTGAGATTGAATCGAGCTTCCGTACTTCCCCCGCATGGGCCGCATTTGACATGTTTCACCTCATTTCCACCCCTTGTGTCCCGTTCTGTCTGATTTTGCTGCTCAATGTTCTGACGGTCAGGCGTATTTTAGTGTCCAGTCGAGTCCGCAGGGGACTCCGGGGCCGCAGCAATGGAGAGAATCAGAGTGATCCAGAGATGGAGAACCGAAAGAAATCCATCATTTTACTCTTCAGTATATCGGGCAGTTTTATACTGTTGTGGCTGACACAGGTTGTATTTTACATTTATCTGCGAATTGCAGACATTCGGTTTTATTACTCCTTCACTGACCCTGTTTATATCACACAACAGACAGCAGCAATGCTGCAGCTTCTCAGTTCCTGCACAAACACGTGTATTTATGTCCTGACCCAGACTAAATTCAGAGAGGAGCTGAAGAACGCGGTGAAATACCCACTCAATCTAATTGTTAAATTAGTGAAATCATAGAAAGAGCTGAAGGGTTTCAAGCACTAGAACTAAATCCCATTTCATACTCCATCCCCTGCACTTCCCGGGGGACGGAAAGTACATTTTATATTTGCAGCACAGAGCTATTAAATGATCTGAAATATGGTTCCAATATTATATTTTATTAAAATCTGACCTATTGAGGCAGGATTTATTCTGCAGACGGCACATGCATTTTTGCTCGAAATGACGGCACTAAACAGATCAGCTGGACTTGAAATAAATTACAAAGCTTGGAATAAAAGTAGCTGCAGTAGGCCTGATCAGAATGGGCGCACTCCACATAAATGGAGAGGGAGAGAGATAGGGAGCGAGAACGGGAGAGAGAGGGAAGAAGAGAGAGAGAGAGAAAGACATAGAGATAGATAAAGAGGGAGCGAGAGGGAGAGGAAGTGAGGGGGAGGGATGGTGAGGTAGAGAGGGAGAGAAACACACACACACACACACACAGATTGAGAGTGAGAGAGAGTCAGATCGTGATACAGAGAGCGAGAATGAGACAGAGGGCGAGAAACAGAGACACAGAAAATGAGAGAGACAGATCGAAGTAGAGAGAGAGCGAGAGAGAAACAACGACAGAGAAACAGACAGAGAGAGAGAGAAAGAGAGAGGCAAGGAAAGAGAGAAACGGGGCGACAACGGGAGAGAGAGACAGGGACAAAAACAATATAATGAATAAATAGCGCAGAAAATTAAGAGAGATTCACATAAAAGGGAGAGGGTGTGTGAGCGAGAGAGATAGAAACAAAGAGAGGTCAGGACAAAGTTACTCGGAGAAGGAGAGAAATAAAGAGAGTTTGTAAGGCAGGAGATAAAGATAAAGAGCGATAAAAAGCGTGAAAGAAAGCATAATGAGAGAGAGCAAGCAGACATGGATGGAACAAGAGAGAAATACACTGACAAAGAATTGCAAATTGATAGAAGTAGAAGTGGAAATAACAAGATAGAAAAACGCACAGAATGTCAACAGAGATAAAGGATTTAAACAGAGAACAGACACAAAGAAAGACGGACAAACATATATAGTGACAGGAAGGCAGAGACAGGAATGAGAATAGAACGCAGAAAGCATTAAACAAACTGTGTAATCAGCCTGGAGTGTGTGAGAGTGCTGACCAGCAGAACAGCAGCAGATGAAGCAGGTCAGACAGTTCATGTTTGTTCTGGGGTAATACTCTTGTGGATTTAATTTTGACATTTCTAAAGGTGATGCCTGGAGGCTGCACAATAAAGTCACTCAGTCATGTGTATCTGACCCTGACCATTACTTACTGCTTGAGTTTCCCAGCTGCTCTGTGCAGTAACAATTCATCTGATAAAGTAAAGGCTGAGACTAAATCGGCTTCAGCATGTCTGAACGAAAAGGACGATTAAAGGTTTGTTAATGACACATTGCAAAAGACCAGACATCGGAGGATAGATCACCATAGCAACAAGAACGATTCCAGGAGGGCTGGAGGTGGTTTGAACACCTGCCGACTTAACTTGGTTCCGTTGTGGACACTGAGAGAAAACAAGGGAAGTGTCAATCAATCATGGGTTGTATTTGTCGGAACCTATTGTTGATGAGCTGCGCCCCAGAGTTGTGGTGCTGTTTTAAAATTTCTTTACAAGCTGGGCAGAAGTTGAGTGGGGAGAGACACAGATCCACCACGACTACTCCAATCTCACCTTTCGCTTCCTGGCAGCACCACCTCACCTGGAATCTTCATGACTGCTCGCGACCTCCCAGCTTGATGCCTCGATGCAGGTTTACAGATTGCCTGTGAAGCAGATGACCTGGATACAAGGGAAAGTCACTCTACACTACAGCGGTATCCATCAAAATACCTGGAATCTTCCCGGCAGGCTTGAGCCAACCATCAGTATAAAACCTTCATTCTGGGCTTAGTCTAAGATAGACATTGGATTTCCAAACGGTTATGCATTTTGGGAATTCAGAATGTGTTGTTTTATTGGTGTTAAAGCAATTCTAAATCGGGCATAAACCAAAGGTATTGTTTAAATTATAATCTCAAATTTTCTAGTTTATTAATAATAATAAATGATTTTTTTCTTTATAACGCCATGGTTTATGCCTGAAGTTTCTTCAGGAAAAAGAGCGCATTGAATTAATTATAAAATTAAACCTCGTGGAGATAAAAAGTCATTGCCCCAAATTGAAGTGTAAAATCACTTTGCACCTTTTTGCTCCTAAATCTGGACCATGTGTAACTTTCCCAGTGAGCTGCTGGATTCTGTGATAAATCACACTGTACTCTCACCCCTTTTGCTGTGTTACTGTGTGACAGGGTCCCGCAGTACTCTTCTGCTCTGTTACAGTGACAAATACTGTTATTGTTTCAGATTAAATAATAATGGATGAATAAACACAATCCCAGATCAGAACCACATTGACATTGAATCCAATTTTAATCTGATTTATTAAATGGAAGCTAGAATTGCATTCTCTACACAAAATGGCTAATTTGACCTTTCGTCCGATTGTCTGGTCTCTCCTTCGCCGTGAACATTACGTCAAACAAAAAACAAATGTTAATCCTTTTTTTTCAGCAGAAGTTCACGTTTTGGTGTATAATTCCTTCACTGCACCGCTGTCTTTGTGTTAAACTCCAGCTCGTGCCATTCTCAATCAGTTTGTATCGTTAACCATAGTGCAACAGTGATTTAACAGGAACAGCAAACGAAATCTCTCTGTGTACCTCACCATAACAAGCTCCACCTTGCCCCTCATGGGTCAGGGAGTGCCATACTGGTGGCCATTTTGTTTCAGGATCAGGGCGGCCATTTGGTTTCAGCTTCATGGCGGCCAATTTATTTGACATTGCCCCCTTGCCCGCCAGTAAGTTGGTTGCCTTGCCCCCCAGTAAGATGGCCTCCTTGCACCTCAGTAAGATGTTCAGCTTGCCCCTCAGTAAGATTGCTTCCTTACTTGCTGCCATTTTGTTTCAGGTTTATGGCGTTGAAGTTGTTGTTCATAGTTTCATATTTTCATAGCAGGTACGGCACAAGAGGTGATCATTCAGCCCACTGTGTCTGTACCACCTCTATGAAAGGGCTATCCAATTAGCCCCTTAATTAATCCACAATTGTCCAAGTGGGTATTAATTTTGTCCCTGATTACTTTTTTCTAAAAGTTTCCCCACCACCGAGGTTAAACTGACTAGCCTGTAGTTGATGGGTTTATCCTGACACCCTTTTTTGAACAATGGTGTAACATTTGCAATTCTCCAGTCGTCGTGCACCATTTCCGTATCTCAGGATGATTGGAAGATTATGGCCATTACCTAAGCAATTTCCACCCTTAGTTCCCTCAGCAACCTGGGATGCATCCCATCTGGACCGGGTGCCTTATCTACTTTAAGCACAGCCAGCCTTTCTAGTACCTCCTTTTTATCAAGTTTTAGCCCTTCCAGTAACTCAACTACCTCCCCTTTTACTGTGACTTTTGCAGCAACTTCGTCCTTGTTAAAGACTGATGCAATGTACTCATTTAGTGCCTCAGCCATGCCCTCTGCCGCCATGCATAAATCTCCGTTTTAGTCCCTAATCGGACCCAACCCTCTTCTTGCTTTCCATTTTTAATTATATGCCTGTCGAAGACTTTTGGATTCCCTTTTTGTTCCTCTATTCTCATATTCTCTCTTTGCCCCTCTTATTTCCTTCTTCACTTCTTCTCTGAGATGTCTAAATTCAGATTGGTTCTCACTTGTATTATCAACCTGACATGTGTCCTCCGCCCCCTTTCTCTGCTTCATCTTACTCTCTATCTCTTTCGTCATCCAGGGAGATCTGGCTTTAGTTGACCGATCTTTCCCACTCGTGGGAATGTACCTAGACTGTACCCGAACCATCTCCTCTGTAAAGGCCACCCATTGTTCGAATACAATTTTGCCTGCAAATCTTTGATTCCAATTTACCCTGGCCAGATCCGATCTCAACCCACTGAAATTGTCACTCCTGCAATTAAGTATTTCGATTGCTCCTTGTCCATAACTAATTGAAACCTCATGATACCATGATTGCTGTTCCCTAAATATTCCCCCACTGAGACTTGCTCCAATTGACCCACCTCATTCCCCAGTGCAGCAGAACGGGAAGCCACAGTAATCAGGAATGATGCTGAGAGGAGGCCGAGTCTTTGGAAAAATCACTGCGTGCTCTACGCTGGCCGAGCAGTTGTAGCACGGCTCGTCCAGCTGGACCATCGCCCTGTCCCAGGTGGAGAAGTCCCTGAGGAGGAACCCCTTTGACCACAAAGCCCTCAGACAGTGGTCGGCACGGAACGTTCTGGGTGTCCTGCGGGGAAAGGAGGGGGTGGATCCGAACGGGCAGTTCCTCGACCAGACTGCCGATGCCATTTGGCAGAACGTCCGATCGCTGGAACTGACGAACAGGGACCGGGATGTGGCCTGGATGGTGGTGAGAAAAGCCCTTCGAGTGCGGTCCTTCCAACACGCACGGAATCTGAGCGCCACCGCGAGCTGGCCTCGAGGCTGCAGCAAGGCGAGACCATCATCCACCTCCTGATGGACTGTCCCTTCACGCGGAAGTTGTGGAGAGAGATGCGTTGGTATCTGTCCCTGTTCATTCCTAACACCTCGGTAAAACAGGACGCTGTGCTCTATGGACTGTTCCCCGGGACACACACCGAGACAGATATCAACTGCTGCTGGAAGACCATCAACTCGGTGAAGGAGGCTCTTTGTTCAGCCAGAAACCTGCTGGCTATCCAGCTGAGGAGCTGTCCACCACCCAATGTTGCCGATTGGCACACTGCAAGTTCCAGGATTACGTGCTATGCGACGCACTGAAGCGAGGTGCAGCCTGTGCAAAGGCTGTATGCGGAAAAGGCACCGTGTAAGGCCATCCCACGTGGTATTGGTCACCATGTATTATAAGATATGCACATTGTTTGAATTGTAATATTGGGATCGTATTGTGTGGGTCTCTATTGTATTGCTTCGAAATTGTGATAATTATTTTGAACTCTGTATTATTAAATATTATGAAATAAAGTATATTTTGTCATTTAAAAAGTATGCAGAAATCTTCGAGCCAGTTAGAAATCAAACCTACAATTTCTGACCTGTATTTAGATACGTTCCCCATTGCTCCACTGGTCGAGGTTGTGGAGAGTCAGGAGCAGCTCACACAGCGCTGCGGTATGAGCAGGTACCGAGTCAGTCTCGGTCATGCCCACGTGACTCCATGGGTCAGGGAGTGCCAAAAAGCGCACAGTGAACAATCACCAAATAGAGCAATCTTTGCTGCTTCCCTTCGATCGCTCAGCTGGTAGTGCAGAGGACTGTACTCGGAAAAAAAAGCAAAGTCATCCTTAGGTTGCCGGTTTAATTTAGGCTCGAAGAAGCCAATGTGCTTTTGGAGTAAGCAGTAATTAGCTCAAAGCCGCTTTCTTAACTTTACTGGCAGCCGACAGCTTAACATGTTGGTGCTGAGGCACCGAATACCTCTTTTCCTTTCTCAAACCTTGAAGCTTTCTGTGTCTGCCCGAACACGGCAGTTTTGTTCGAACATTTCCCTCTGCTCACCAGCAGGGAGTGCCGTTGAGCAACAACACGACAAACCGCACAAAATTTCACGCAAAAAAAAGCCTTCTTTCATTCAGTCAGTCAGACCTCTCGCTGCTCCCTCAAGCTCGTGGCGGGGGTTGGGGGGTCTCTTCCTTTCTGTTGACCATATCTGCCTTCCACAGGTTCGGGCTCTTCGCAGCATCACTCACGGTTCCTGTGACTTCCTCGTTCTGCTGTTACTCACTTGCTGACACTCGATACCGCCGATTGGAGCAAAGTATTGAATATATCCAGGGAGGGGGCAATTCGTGGCGCTGCTTGGAGGCGAGTCTGAAGCGACCTCTGTGAAGGGCAATTACTTTACTGCAATTGGGGAATTAGCTCAAATCGTAAAGCGCTGGCTTTACATGCGAGATAGATGCCCGCATTCTCCACTCACTTTTTGACCTTGGGGAATTGTCCTGAAACAAAAATGATCACAGTTGTCAGCGAGCCCAGAACCCACGTAAATCTTCAGCTTCGATGAAGAGAGGTCAAGGGGAAGCAAATCTCTTGACGTGCTGCAGCAAGCAAAAGTTCTTAATTTTGCTGTTTGGCAAAGATGAAAAGATGAGGTGAGACACGGAAAAAAGCTTCACAGGTCCTGATATCTTTTCTGTGGATTGAACTCAGGATTTACAAAGTGAATAAAACGAATGCACTCTCTGCTGTGTTAAGAACGCACGAACGGTGGAGATTGCCAGGCAGCACTACAAATTACGACAGTTTGCAAACTGTCTAAAGTCACAAAGTAATGGGCAGTTTGCAAAAACAATCCAACCAGGTCGGAGCTGACCGGACAATCTTCTGATTTGTCATTAGACACGTTCTCCACTGCTCCACTGACCCAGGGCATGCAGAGTAAGGAGCAGCTCACACCCCCACAGCGCTGCGGTATGATTCGGTACCGAGTCAGTCTCGGTCATGCACCTGTGACTCCATGGGTCAGGGAGTGCCAAAAGGCGCACAGTGAACAATCACCAAAGAGTGCAATCTTTGCTGCTTCCCTTCGATCGTTCAGCTGGTAGTGCAGAGGACTGTACTCGGGGAAAAAAAAGCAAAGTCATCCTTCGTTTGCTGGTTTAATTTTGCTCGAAGAAGCCAGTGTGCTTTTGGAGTAAGCAGCAATTAGCTCAAGGCCGCTTTCTTAACAG